>NW_023396530.1:297198-379776 GCF_011125445.2 Fundulus heteroclitus | reverse complement strand
TCCACTCAGTCCGTTAAGATTCTGTTTTCTGCCGTTGTAAATTCAACATCATGGCTTTTCTTCTGGAAACCTCTGAGCAGCAGATTCTTCAAAGATCTTCATCCAGGTTCAGATCCTCAGAAGTCAGAATAAACGTTTCACCACAGAAACATTCACAGTCCACAAAGAAGGCAGGAAATGATACCATACAGAGTCATAAATATGGAGATTTCTGCAAAACTCCTCTTCTGCCGTCACTGATGTCTGATTGTTGTCCTGCAGCCAATCACACCTTAGAGTCTGAATCTAAAAGCTGAATGCTGGACTTTCATTGTTTTTATCAATCTGGTTTTATTTCATTTTCCTCACATTCCAGATTAATCCTCAAGACTTGAAAGCTGATTTTAAAATGAAGAACTAATTTCTCATTAGAGTCCAGCAGACATTTACGGTCTTTTTACCACCATAAAGATCCAGAGAAAGCAGCTGGAGAAGTCTGAGGCTTCTCGGGGTCCGCTGTAAGTCGGAGAGGCAGAAGAGACTCCGTCAGGCATCTACAACACCAGCAGTTTATTTTTCCCTGTAGCATATGTGAGTATCCCAGTCAGAATAAGATCTGGAGGTCCTGGTGTTTACCTCAGCAGCATCTGCTCTCCTCTGATCCATGTAGCCGCACAGGTGAACCATCTCCACCTTTAAAGTGGTCCTTTTACTTTGGACTCGTATTTCTCAGAGAATGGATCTATTTTATTCTGTACAGATCTTAGCTGGATAGCTTGAAACCTTCTGTTCTTTGCAGGGAGAGCAGGAACCCTGACAGACGACTCCTCTGCAGCCTGAACCTATAAAGACCTTCATCCGTCAGACCTTCCGTCACATAGCCAAGCTCTGGGTACGTCAGAGTTTTACGACGATGAGCTCACAGAGAGCGCCGGTACGAGTCCTTAGCAGAATTACCTCAGACTAAACGCCAATAAACACAGTTTTCTGCTTTCATTCATTTGATTTTACATGAATTAACTGAATTTATGAATCCATTCAAAGCGCTTTACAGCCGCATCCTCCCAGCCGCACACCTACAGCTATAGGCTGAGCAAAGTAAGTGCTTTGCCCAGGGGCACATCAACAAATAACAGGGCAAGCTGGAATCAAACCTACAAGGTGACTCCTCTACCCGCTGAGCCACACATACATGTTCTTCTGTTCCACAGATGAATCCTCCTCAGAGCCTCACAGTGGAACTGCTTTGGCTTCTGCACATTTTCCTCATTTCAGGCGACATCGGAGCCAGACGGCTGATTTCTGTAGTTAAACCAGATCGTCTTGATGGTTCTGCGTTCTCCCTGCTGCTAATGTTCCTAACAGCTTTATATTCAGTAAATGTGGGAGCAGCAGGGAGCAAAACCCTCTGGAAACATCTTCTGACTTCACGTCAGAGTAAACAGAGACTAAACCAGAAGGATCTGAGTCAGGGGAAAGAGAATTTAACCTGAGCTGACAAACAATGAGACAAAATCCAAGCCGCAGCTGAAAACACTGCAAACCTGCTCCTATTTCAGTCCAGAGTCCTGCGACATGAGGACAGATCAGCTGCTGCATCAGTTTTAAAGCAGGATGCTGAAATGCTTCAGGTCATTTCTCTGGATCTGCGTGAAAATCCACGACAAAGTTCCTTCAGACCCTTTTCTCCATCACTGGCCTTTCTGTGCTTGTTGTGTTTGGAGAAAACGAGAAAACCTGCAGAGTTCCTCTTCAAGCTCAGAACATCCTGAGCATCCAGCAAGGCCAACAGGTTCTGTGACCCGACCGTCGCTCGGCCTGCTGCAGCGGGGAGGGATGCGATGGGGGGGGGGGGGGGGGGGGGGAGTAACGGGGGAGTAAATTAGATCCCAATGAGATGTCAAGGTGTGTTAGCGCTGAGGTGTGGGGAACGAGGAGAGAGACCTGAGCCCCCCCGCCTGGACCGGTGCTGTGTGCTAAGTCAGCTCTGAGGCAGGTGGAGGAGGAAGGAGAAGGGGAGAGGAGAGGACAGGAGGAACAAAGGAAAGGAGGAGGAGAACATGGAGAGGAGAAGGTTTGTGGAGCGGCTGATTAAGCAGCCAAATAAACACCATGACTTCTTTTATTAACGGAGCCTCCTTCAAGCATAAAGTCCTGCTGACTGTGGAGCTGCTCGCAGACAACAGAACCCTCCAAGACGGCCTCCGTTAATGTGGCTATAATGGGGGGGTCTGAAACAGGAAAGGAGCCGCTGCCAACAGAAGCACTTTGCTTTCACAGCAATTAATCGCTGTCACAACATCAATTAAACAAAAGCTAGCATCCAAATCCGACTGCCTGGCATCCCAGGGAGCGGAATCAATCTGGCAGCGAGTCCATGAGCTGCGTCCAGGATTGTGGAGTAGAACTGTGTTCATTGTGTCTGCAAACACTGAGCAGCATGAGAGCAGCAGCACCAGGAGCCAACGCTGAGTCTGAGCTGCAGCAGCATCAGGACCAAAGACTGGAAGGTGTGAGTGTGGAAAATCCACTCAGCGACCCTGAGCCCAGCATCCTCCTCTTCCTCAGGGCCGAATGATGCACATCCTGCAGCTGCTTCTGAGCTCCAGGAATCTGTGACCCTGCAGGTCCTTCACAGCAGACCAGGGCTAGTTAGTCCTCAGCCTGCCTCTGCCGGAAATCTGCTGCCTGCATCAGAGCGGTTCTGCTGGGAGACAAAGACCGGATCTGTCCCGCTGACAGAACCGCTCAGCGCGCGGACCTCAGAGACGCACCTGAGCAAAGTCCCATCTCTGAGCAGCTCCCAGCAACACTTTCTGTTCCTCTGAACCGAACCTTTCAACTTCACCATCTAATCCCGTGAATTTAGTTCTACACAGAGCAGAAGCAGAACCGAGCCCATGTTGGTCGGAACCTTCAGATTTATCAAGCAGTAAAAGCAGCAGCACCGGACCGGAGCCAAACTCCGCTCCGAGCTGCGCGCCGCGGAGCGCGGACCTACCTTCTTCTCCTCGGCAGACTTGGACCCGGCGCAGGAATAAAATCCACAGCAGCACATTGACAATACTACAGAGATCCATGTTTGCGGGGCCCAGTCTGCGGGGTTCTGCTCATTTCTGTCCGCCTGTCGACGCTCCGCTGCAGAGACGCACCGTCTCAGAGTGCGCTGCGCAGCCACCGTCTGGATGACGGAGCGGCCAGCGCAGCGATACTTGTCTGCTCGGGGGCGGGGTCTTGGGCGGTGACTGGCGTCAGGGTGAGCCAATCAGTGAAAGCGTGGGGCCGAGGGCATGGGAGGGTCGACCAATCAGAGAGCGACGACCTGAAACGCGCACACCTGGTGTTCCAGAGAGTCAGATGGAGAGCAGCTTGTTCTAAAATGTCTGTCCTCACAGGAGGTGAGGTGAGCTCAGAGCTGGAGCTTCACTGCTGACATCATGACGGCTGCTCCACGCCACTAAATCCTGATGGAGGCCTTTAGGGGCTTTCCTGCAGCCAGTCTGGCTTCTGAAGCTGATCCATCACCAGCTCCCTGCTTTCATTCCTGCTTCTCAAGCTGAACTTCTAGTCCTCCCTTTGATTCACTAAAACTTTTCCATAATTTCTCTGCTCAGCTGCAGAAACTCAGTTTAGTCCTGACCTCACCAACAAGCTTTCAGCTCATTTCCTTCAGCAGATGACAGGTTCTGTTTAAATCCACAGCTGACAAATGGGAGGTTTGGATTTCAGGCAGCAGAACGCAAATAATTCATTCTCTTTATAATTCACAAATGGAGCTAAGATGAATTGTAAGAGAAATGCTTTTTTCTGTCTTCAGGGACGGCATCGATCCATCGCTGTTCAGGGAGCAGAGACATGGCTGCAGTTTTCTCCTCTGCTGCTGCGGTTCCGTCTCAGTCTGTCAGGAAACAAGATGTATTAGAACAGCAAATGTTGTTTCAGGGCTTTGCGTCAGTGCATCAAAACTACCGATCTCTAGAGTGTGTCCACAAAGACAGTGAAGCCCACAAACATCATTGCTGACACAGGGATCAGAATACCAAGCAGGTTCTCAGTGAGAGGACAGGTGAGAACTCTGCTCTCTCAGAACACGTCTGCTCCAGCTTTAGTTTGTTCATCTTCTTGCTTTTTACTCCTAAAATGAGATTGCAGAATAAAGACATTTCTAAAGGAAAGACAGCGTGTGTAAATCTCCCCTTCATTGGTCCATTTGGTCTGTGGGGTTCTGTCAGTTCTGCTTTTAGTGGAGAACGTCTGTTTATACATCACCTTTAACAGACGTGCTCTGATAAATACTACAAAGTCTTCAGCTGCTTTCTGAATGACTTCAGAGTCTCTAAATGATGCAGGAACCAACAGCCTGGAGGGATCCATCCCCTCCATGTCTATAACCAGTTGCTGGCAGTGGATCAATGGCTTTGCAGCAATCCCTCATATTGAGCATGCATGAAGCGACAGTGGAGAGGAAAACTCCCCTTTAACAAGGAGGAGAACCTCCAGCAGAACCAGAACCAGGCTCAGTGTGAACGTTACAGTCTCTGCAGTGCAAGTGCAATAATCCAAACGCTCTTTACTGTGCAGATATTTTATATGTAAAGGAAACATATTCCGGGACATTGTAACTTTTCTTGTGCTCTATTGTACTATATACACTCTCTTTATATTATATTGCCTGTTGTATTTTATTCTTAATGACATCTTGCTTTAACTCTGCCCTTTGTACTCTATGTTAGCTACTGGAAGCAGAATTTCCCTGAAGGAGTAATCCCAAGGGACAAATAAAGTTCAGTCTAAGTCTTCATCTGCCTCTGGAACTTTAACCAGCCGGTAGAGTAGTGAACGGTAACCATAAAACAATCCATGGACTTCAGTGACATCATGCATTTCATAGTCAGACAGGAAAGGTTATGATCTGTGATCATCAATCATTACCAGAACATAGCCATAGCCCCAACTGAAACCTGATTCATATGTTAGCCTCAGCCCAAAAGAAAGTGGGGAGCATCAAAAGGTCCTGACTTCACATCAAACCCTCGTTGGTCAAGCTGAAGGTCTTCAGGGAAGCTTCTGCTGAAGATGTAGATCTTGTTTCTATGAAATCTTTGGTTATTTTCCAAAGGTGCTGCAGCCGCTGGACTCAAACGGCTCTGAAGGAAGGAGTCCTCAGGTGGAGTTCCTTCACCTTTCAGACGGAGCAGACGTACTCCCAGCAGAACCTGCTCCTGGTCTTATGCTGCAGTGTGCAGCTCTGATTTGGCATTATGGATCAGAACCATGATGACATGGACTAAAACAGAGCTAACAAAGGTTCAGCATCACTTTTCTAGCATCAGAGTCTCTCTGAGCTGGAAGGTGATGTCCAGAGAGCACCTGAGAGGACATGCTTCTCCAGCTGGGGCTGCAGAAATGAAACAGAAACATGTCAGATGTTCTTCAGCTGTCTTTTTCGGTCACTTTTTCTACTTTGGTCTGTTTCAGAGCTCAGGTCATGCTCCTTTTCTCTTCATGTTTGCCAACATATATCCAGTTGTTGGCAAAACATCTGGCTGCTTCGCTCTGCAGCATCTTCTGCTTCGTAGGAAGTTTTCTTGAGCTTTTGCTCAGGATTCCTGAAAGCAGACACGGAGGAAGGATAGCAGGGAGTCAGTGAGCAGAATGAACAATCAGCAGCCGTGTCTTCACCATGTTCAGGTTCAGTTCCTCTGCTGCCCCCCCCCCCTGGTTCTGAGAGGGCCAGAGTAACCCTCCGACTCCCTCGGGGACCCAGAGCGAGTTCTGGAGGAGCCAGCAGCTGTTTTTGGTCCCACATGTGTCGCAGCATCATGATCTTATTCCCTGAGGAAATCTAGCAAATGCCTCGGAGTGAGAGGCGTTAATGTGTCTCTGTACAGGCACTACAGCACATGGTGTGTTGGGGAGCACTTTTGGAGCTTCCCCTTTAAGACGTGATTAGCTGCCAGACATTAATTAATCACATCAGCAGCTCCTAATGAAATCAGATTCCAGATGCACTTCAACAATGTAGCGGCTTTATTTTTATTGCCTTCATTAGTATTTCTGTAACAAGCTGCTGGTGATTTGTTCCAGGATTTATTGCAATCATCCTTTTCTTCTATTAATGCAATCAGAAGATCGTTTCCACATGTGGCTGGACTGCAGATCAGATCAGAGCAGCAGGAAGTCACGTTCAGCCCTGCTAAAAAGAAAGTACACCCCACTTCTGTGCCTTTAACAGGTAAGCAATCTGCTCTTCAGCAGGGGGAGAAAGAGCTGGTGAGTGGTGGCCTGGTGACAATAAAGATGATTATTATTAGTAGTTTTTAGTCTGACCTCCAGAGCACAAAACTTCACAAAAGATTTTAGGTTCTTCTAAAAAGGGAAGGGGCAAAACTTCACAAAAGATTTTAGGTTCTTCTAAGAATGGAAGGGGTGAACTTTCTTCTGACTGCACTTCCTGCAGGAAGGTGAGAAGCTTTAGGAGGAGAGCTTCAGGTCTTCTTCTCCATCTGCTCCTGCTAACTCAGCCTCAGAGTCCTGAAGTAAATCTGGAAGGTCATCAGGAACGTTTTCTCCTCCATGGAGCCTCCCTGCAGACTCTGGTCACCACGGCTGAGCGGAGCAGCCCAGGGGAGGACGCTGTCAGCGCATAACCAGTCCTCGCCTTGTAATTAGTTTCAGGTACCAGACTTTGCAGTGTCATCATAACTGGGGATAGTACCGGATCAGAACACGGCGCTGTCTCAGAGGAGGAGGAAATAACCAAAGGAAAGTGAAAAGAGCAGGAGACGAACTGGAGGAAGGGTTCAGGTTCGGTTGAAGCTCTTCTGCTCTCCTCTTCTCAGACCTGAGCTTTCAGCTTTCCCTCACATTCAGCACAGATGCTGATTCTCAACAGAAGAAGCGAAGCATTGAAGGAGTTACTATCAGTAGAAGATGTGGAGGTAAAGTCGTGTGGACGAGTCCCTGTGAGCCAGAAACAGGAGACAGCTGCTGGACTCAGCTCACAGACAGCCGACACATCTCACACCGACGTCCAGGAAACGAGGCCTGGTGCTGAGGAGCGATCGGCTCTTCAGGCTGCTGATGAGGAAGGAGTTCCTCTTCCAGACGCTCGACACAGAGAGGTGGGAAAGAAACTCCTGAAGTAAACAGAGGATGAGAGACGAGAGAGAGGAGGTGGAAAGGAGGCCAGGCCAGCTGGCCTGCAGCCATGTGGCAGTTTGCAGATAAGGCTGGGGACTGAGTAATCAGGAGAATATGGTGAGAAGCGCGGCCCTCCGACGTGTTGCTGCATCTGACGTGTGGCCCGGTTTCTCCTCCACAGCGGGTCCAATCCGAGCCGAGTCTCTGCAGGAAGTCCTCCTGATAACCTTCCTCCAAAGGACTGTTGCTGCAGCCGTTGCTGCGTCCGTCGGGAGTTGAAACATCCGCTCAGATAGCAGCGTCCGGTCTGTGCAGCTCAGGGCTCTGCTGTGGCCCATCCGTTCATATGTAGATCTGGGCGAGTTTCATCACAGCCTGCAGGCTCTCTGTGCAGCTGATGGCAGATTAAGGAACGCCACTGTTTCCAATTTTTAGAGCCGACTTCATACGGCCTGAAAACCAAACAACTGACACCACTTTGCTTTTTCTGCACCTTTATTTCCTTTACATGTGGTACGCCCTCTTTGCTGCATCTGCTTCAATCTGCTCATCATTCACTTCTTTATTTTTTAGTTAAACTCTTTTGCTTCATTGTTCTCTCAGGTTTATCGCTTTGATCTCTGATTCATCTCCTATAATTGAACAGTACCAGTAATTCTGCTGTTTGTCCACTTTCTGGGGTTGGGGGGTGTTGATGGTTGACTTTTAGATGTTCCTGTGGGCAGATCCCAGCATGTCCAGGCGAATGGTCCTTTGTTCCTCCTCTTGTTCTCCTCAGGGCTTCAGGCTCCCTCCTTTATTGGGTCTCTTGGACATTCATGATGGCAGGAGTTCCCAACAAGGACTTTGGTGGCTCACCTGGTCAGGTGGTGGAGGATTTTATTATGTGATGGTATGACTCTAAGAAAAATGTCAATAAAACCAGATATTTTTGTTTGTATTTTAGAAAGAAGTCCAGCTCAGCATCCTTAGTTACCATTTAAGGGGAACCAGCAGCGTTCAGCACTGGGGGGGGGGGGGGGGGGGGGGGGGGGGGGGCGGGGGGTGAGATGAGAGACTGAAGTTCAGAGAAAATACTGATGAGCTCAGCTGAAAGAGCTACCTAAAGATTGAACTTCCTCTGCAAACTAGATCAGTTTGGATTGTTGCTGATCTGTTACTCATTTTCTATCACCAAATCAGCACCCCCACAGTAGGAGGCAAAAACACAACCGAACCAATAACAGGAGTGGCTGGCAATCGCATCGGTACCAAGAGACCCGATCTATTCAAACATTTTCCTCAGTCCAACCATCTGCTAGCCTAAAGCAAAGACCAGCAGATGGAAAAGCCTTTTCAGCTAAATCTAAAATGTCATTAGTCATTTTTTACCGATTCTCTTCAATAGGTGGAAAAGAGAAAACAGATGATATGTGGAATTATATCAGCTTACCTAATAAAACCTACTGATGCTGTTTATACACTGACGTGTGAACATGAAGCTAGGAGCTGCACCGGTCCCACCTTCAGCGCAGAGTCTTCATAAGTGCAGCGATGCCTGCAGCTCCAGACCGCATCAACAGTCCTGCATGGTTCACTTTTCCACCTGGAGGACCAAAGGTGGAAAACAGGAAGGTGAGAACAATCTACTGAGCTGAATTTGAGGGAAATAAAGAGAGAAAGGAAGAAGAGAGGAAGCAGCGCTGAGAGTGAAAAATGTGTTGGTTTGTCTGCAGCGGCTGAACGTCTCAGGAGACTGCGATAGGAATTCATCACAGGAGACAAGTGATATTGCAGTGGTATCCCTCTTTCTTTAGGACGGATCAATGCGTGTGTTTGGAGCCGGCCTGCTTTTCTGACAGAAGAGCGTATTAAATGTTTTCACACGTTAAATCTCATCAGCGATCCTAGCGGAAGGATTTAACCCTTCAGAAGGATGGAACAGGTGCAGGTGGGTCTGTCATTTATCAGGTTCCAGATCTACTGAAGGTGCAGCGACCCGCCTGCAGCTTTCACTCAGACATCCCAGATGAAGCAGAGACGGGACAGAGCTGCTGTTCATCAGGGAGACAGTCTCCCTGTGCATGCAAGCTGCTCACTATACCAACTTATGACATCATCTACACCGCTTTATTATTGGGTCTTTTTCAATTTGGTCATCTACCTTTCACCTGATAATACCAGGTGATAATAATAATAAAAAACTTTATTTATAAAGTGCTTTCAAAGTGCTGAACAGTAGAGCACAAAAACAATAAAACAAGGGATAAAGCGATATAATTTAATAACAGATCAAATCAAGAAAGAAACTCCAAAGAAAACCTTATTATTATTAATATTTGATAGGGACAGAGCAAAAAAACTAACAGCTGCCAGTCAATGTGCTCAGCTACGCGGCTGTTTTGATCCCAGGCGTCCTCAGAGGATGGATGAGGGGACGCTCCGATGTTTTCAGGGTCAGGAAGGAGAAAGAAGGATGCAGGAAAGGAGCAAGTGATCCCTCTGCAGCAGATGGAGGTCTGCAGCAGGGGTCGGACAATTTTCATCCTGTTTACCGTCTGCTGCTGGATGATGATGACTTCAAACTGCAGGAAGATTGGATGCTGAAAGAAGAGAATATGAATATATTGGTTGGAGCCTGCAGATAATGTTGGTCCTAGAGGTCCACTCAGAGTAAAAGCCAATCTTGTATCAGTATTGTGCACAGATTGAGCTGAAGTGTTCATCTTCCTAACTGCTCTCAGACAAAGAATCAGTTCAGGTGGATTACAGCTGATAGCCTCTGGAAAACCAAACCATTTGAGCACGGGTTCTGATGGAAACCAGAAATACCTTAAGCCTGAAAGACCTGCTGCCATCTGCCACCAATGTTTCATCTGAGATAGGAGCCAGAAGTTCAGTCAGCAAAATAGTTGCAGGGAAGAAGTTTGACTTTTCTGTCAAGGTTTCTCATGGCTTTGATGTGGAACCAGCAGAAACAGATCAGGAGATGGAGTGGTGGCTGTTGCCACAGTAAACTATGTTAATGTACATAAATCAGCTTAATAAAGTGTATGAATGACATAGGAAGAATAATTTACCTTCCCACTGATCTCCAATGTCACAGAGCGCTCTGATTATTTCTCAGCTAAAGATTTATTTAGCATCAATCAAAATTAATTACACTTCTACCAAGGATTAAAAGCACTGGGAACATTATGATGTCTGATTTTTTATTGTTAATCTCATGGAGGTTGAATTCCTGATGATTTGATCAAATAACAAGAAAAGCAAATAAAGCCCAGAGGGGTGCTGAAACAATTTCCACCTGGAATTGTACTTTGTCCTGAAAATAGACAAAGTACAGTTCCACAGCTAAAGTGTAAATGCAAACCTTTGGTATCTGTGTGAAGGTAAGGCATTAAGCAATGCTTACCAGTGGAACCACTATCTATCTAGTATAGGCAACTAAACAGAAGAAATACAGTTTTTTAGCCTTGTAATTCAACACAAAAACTGCAAAAAAAAAAAACGTATTGAAAGTATAGAAGCCTCAGGTTTTATAGATTCCCATCTTTGCTAGAACTACAGCAAATCTAGACTAAATCAGCTGAATCAGACAAAAGTGCCAAAACTGTGCCAAGTGTGTCTTTCACTTCATATTATGGAATCTGGTCAAATAAAAGTGTTGATTTCCTTGTAGGACTCCTCCTGCACACAGCAAAGCCTTCAGTCATGAGATTTAGCCTGTTTCATCAATAGTTACCACTCTGCACAGCATAATCATTATAAGATAAAGAGAAAATGGGCTAATTGTGTCCTTTTGCTCCATAACTTCATCCAAAGCTTCTGAAGCCATCAGTTTGCTCTTCTGCTCCACCATCAGAGACGCTCAGAGAAAGAAAAAACAGTGTTCCACTTGTAGTAACAGGAAACACATGATCAGTCTGACTAGTGAGAGCCGAGCACAGACAGCAGGGGAAGCAACATGCAGGCAGCGAGACAAGGCGTCCTGGCAGGGAGAGGTCACAGAGTCTCAGGTGGAAGGACTTGCTGTTAATTAGTGGCAGCAGGTGATGCTGATCATGGAGAGTGGGTGGTGGCTGAGATGGGCATCTGAAAGGGAAGCGTCCATCAGTCCCAATTCAACCAAACCACCACAGAGCTGTTGCTCCAGTGGCAGATCCCACCCACAGGTCAGAGTAAAGTTCTGACAGTTCTTTACATTAAATGCTGATTTGTTTGTGTGAGGAGGACAAGCTGGGGGGGGGGTGACCTTGGATGATGTTTATGGAGGGCTTGGACTGGGTCTGAAGGACGAGGAGGACGTGTTCTCAGACCAGACATCTTCAGGACTCCTAGGTTCTCCAGGGTAGATCTGAGGAAACGTAGAGGACAGAACACCACAAAACCTGAAGGAAACCTGGAAACTGTATATTTGCCTTTAGTCCACCACTACAGCCATCAGGTGTCGAGTGGAGTTCACAGAACTACTGAAGCCGGGCAGGCGGTGAGAAGATCAGCCTCCTGACCATGATGCCTCTGGACAGAAGCGTCAGTAAGCTAAAGAAAAAGCTGCTGACATTAAGCAGACAGCTGCCTCTCTGTCAGATCAGAAGAGCCTTCACCTCCTCCAGACGATGACGTCCTCTGGGACTACAGAACCATTTGCATAATTGATCAGAAGGAAAGTCTGCAAACAAAGGAGATGAGCAAACAGGCTGTCCTGGTGAAAAGGTAGCTGTCACTGACATTCCTCAGGTGTGATCTAAGGTGACTGAAGCAGAGAGTAGATCTACGCAGATGGAGACGCAGAGGAACCAGAGCCTCAGTGTGTGAACGTAAAGCTGCTCATCAAACTCCGGCTGAACTTTCTGTGTCTTCTTTTATGTTTAAAAGGTAAAGCTGACTATAACTCTAAAGCTCCGTTTTTGGGAATATTTTGTGAAGCATCACAGTCTAGTAGTCTGTACCTTCTCTGTACCCGTCCAAATCATCTCAGCCTGCTCTGTCTCTTTATGTCCAACCTGAGCTGTCTTCTGATCTAAACGTTACTAACCCTCTCCAGGTTGGTCCCTCACGATGAAAAGCTCCCTCTATCTTTCTCATCTCTGTACCATCCTGTCTACGTCCTCTTTGTCTCTGCAGCTCTCCTTCTAACCCAGACCACCTGTCCACCATCCTCCTCTTCTATGTGCTCTGCCTGCTGCACTGGATGGTTGACCCCAGGTACTCACACTCCTGCAGCTTCACTGTTCCTCCTGACTCATTCTCACATGTGGATTCTTGGGTTTCATCATTGCCTACAGAACAGACCTCCACCAGCCTCTCCTCCATCTCTCTACTCCCACTGCAGACCACAGTATCATCTGCAAACATCATAATCCATGGGGATACCTGGCTGACCCCAACATGCCAACCCATCATCACGACTGCAGACATTCATACAGAACCTTAAAATATAAGCCAGCTGCTCAAAGTGCTTTACACACCCTATAAAAGCTTATAGTGAAAAATATATATAAAAAACCCAAAACAAGCAAAAACACAATAGAATAAGTGAAATAAAAAGCAGATAAAAACAACACTAACAGGTGAAATTCTGCTCAGTTTAAAATTTCCATCTACATATAAACAGTTTGGGGGAAAAATCATAAAAACTATGTTCTTAATACTATTTGCAACATGAAGCATCCCCTGGTGCACAGCATGTAGACTGTGTAGAGTAATATCTGCTCCCATATGGCTATCATTATAAGAAAAGTTAATGTGTGATTATTAAGCAGCGCTAAGAGCAGAAGTCAGTTTAGCTTGTGAAGCAGAACCTCTCCTGTGAGCAGGAGCTCCTAACTCAGGATGGGGACGGCACAAACACCCACAGACGCCCTGCTGACACTTTATTTACAGCACTTTGTTTAATTATGGCTCAGAGGAACACATTCCATTCTGTTAGTTAGCAGCAGAAACAACAAGAACCCGACAGAGAACAAAGACTCCTGTCAGACAGCAGCCCACGCTGAAGCAGCTTCTGCTGCTCTTCAGTCCAGGTGTTGTGTGTCTGCAGGTATGTGCATCTATGTCCTGCTGCTGAACAGAGGCAGGGGGCTACAGGGGCTGACCCCTCCTCCATCAGACTGTGTTTAGATGCTCTGCAGACAGAAATACAACAGAGCTCCAGCCCAGCAGAGCTGCTGCTTTCCCCCTGGAGCTTAAATGTTCAAACACAGCAGAGTAAACAGTGACATGGTCCTTATCTCGCCACCCACCCCTGCTGCACATCATTATTATGGAAATGAATCAAAAGCAGCTCTTTGCTGAGCGGCTGATTGTTTCATGAGGGGTGCTGTCCCTCACTTTAGGAATATAAACCCCTGTAATTATGCTCTGGAGGCATTGTACGCGCAGGAATATCTACAAACACAGAGATTTGGAGCTGATTGCCTTCAATCACAGAGCTCTGCTGGTGCAGCTCTAATTATGGCTGCATTGTGCAGAATGTTGCTACCAGAGGCCTGAGAGGCGGAACCGAACAGACCCGACAGGACTGTTCTGGCTGGTACCAGTCAGAAGAAACACCACAGCCTGGATCCAGTTATTGTTAAAGCAACATTTCCTTTACATGTGAAGCACAAGGCAGTGCACTGTGACCTTAGTGATGGTGAACCCCAGAAGAATACTGTGCAGGTCAGTCCTCCCCCACACACCGCTGGGCTCACATGCTTTCTATTATTTTAAAGAGCTTTCCTAAAATGTCGTCACTAAGTTCTGTAGGATTCTTTGTGAATACGGGCACAGCCTCCTGTCAGAGACTGCAGGAACCAGCAGAGGTTCTCTGTTAGGAACATGTGCAGCAATCAGAGCTCTGATGGATGATGGAGCTTTATTCAGGCGTGTTGGATCAGGAACACGTCTAAATGTTGTAGGACTACTGGTTTAAACTTCACCTTAACTGGACTTTCTCTGCTTCATGTCTCTGCATCTCTCCCTCTCTCCACTTTATATCCAACATAGATGTTCAGCCTCACTGTTGGCCTAATTGTCTTTTTTATATGAACATTATACTTTATACTGTGGCCCTGCGGTCAAAGTAGAAGTTGTTCAGTGAAAGCGTGAACACGTCTTAACCAGGTTACTGTCGTCCGTACAGGCTGCTGTGCTTTATTTTACATTCTACAACACAACGTGTCCAAATATCCTCTGGTCCGTCTCGTGTCTCTGCAGATCATTTAACTAATCATGGTGTTCTGGTCCCGGTCCAGTCCTGATCCGACCCACACAGCGACGGCTGCAGAAGATGCTCCCCAGTCTCACCTGCTGCTGCAGAAGCTGGAGAGCCATGGTCAGGCTGGCTGAGCTTCTGGTGGAGGACAACGCTGAAGGCTGAGCTGAACTCCACTAACAGGATCCGGCTTTATGTCCCCAGATAGTCGACATTCATGCATTTATATTTTAAAGTCATTTCATCAGTTTATCACAAGAGCAGCTGCTTTTATTTATCAATTCTTGACTTTTGATGTTTTCTCAAAGTTTTATTGATAAATCTCTTCCAGAAACATTACCTAGAAAATGTCACCACGGTAACACAGGGTGACAATAAAGACTCTTTGAATTAACCCCCCCCCCCCCCCAAAAAAAACAAAAAAAAAAGCAGGTGATTTAAACGACTTAGGCAAGTGTAGAATACACCAGTGGGATGGAAAGTCACAGAAAAGATGGCGGTCTCATTTTATTGAGAACATGAACCAAACTACAGGAACAGACCCCAGACGGCTGGTCATGGTGACCAGGAGGATTGATGCTGAGGAGCTGAATGCTGCCATCAGGTACAGGTGAGAACTGAGGAGAGGATGGCAATTGCCTGACAGAGCTGCCCCCCCCCCCCCCCATAATGCCTCCAGAGCAAGTCCATCTGTTCCTTAAAGGAGAAGGAGAAGTGTGGTCAGAATGACCAAAGCCATCCAGCTCTCCCGTTAATATTTTAATACGGCGCTAAAATATCTAACCTTCCCCATTAGACTTCGGTAACTGCAGGGACCCCCCCCCCCCCCCCCCCCAGAACAGAACACATCTTCATCCTGCCCCACTCAGCCTCTCCATCACATCCTCCTCCTCCTCATTGAGAGCTGACGGACACAGACCCCCAGCCTGACGGAGGCTACGCCGTGTCTGCAGTGAGTCAGGCTTGTAATGTGATTTGTCAGTCGCTCTGATGTGATTAGTGGGCAGGCTGTGGTCGCTGCGTCAGGTAAAATGGTGGCCTCTGATTGGACAAGCCCAGCAATAAAGTCCAATCAGTGGTCAGAGAGCAGATCTCAGCCAGGTATCAGGGGATAGAAGGGCCGTTTGCTGCAGTGTGACCAGATGAATTAAATGAGATCAGTATCACAATCTGTGTTCATGTGCTGCTTCCTCCTGTGAGAAATCTCCGTTAGAGTTAGAGGCGACCAGCTCTGAGCTCTGAAACCTGCTGCCAGAAGGTTCAGCAAACGTTTAAACTGACTGCATACTACATGCAACAGACGTCACCGTGAGAGGAAGGATGTCTGAAGGCTGGAGAGGCAAAAAGAAGGTGGAAGAATGTGGAAGCTGTAGGCGGAGAAGCAACCCAACCAAGACAGGAACGAGTGGGAACCAAAGCAGAAAACCAAGGCTGTGTATATGATCTGGACCGATTTAAGAGAAATGTGCAAAACTACAACCGTTAGGGTTGGTTGTCGGTGCAAATCCTTTTAAACCAGACACCGTTGGTTTTCTGCCAGAATACCAAAGATCAGTCAGCATGGATTCAAAAACAAAAGCCTTGAAGGTGTTGCTGATCCTCGTCCTGCTGACCACAGACAGCTGACCGAGCAGACGCTTAGCTTAGCCTCACACCTCACCGTCATTCTGCTGCATCTGAGAAACATTTCCATGTGAGCATCTGAAGAAAAAATCTGGTTAGATCCAGTCTAACTTTATCAAGATAACTCTAAGTTAGCAATGGTCTCGTTTGCAGGCGTAGGTGGTTATTAATGTTCCATCTAAGGATAAGAACATTTTAGTCTGAGTTGCTTTTAACAGCTGTTTCAACTTTACAGACGTACAACTGCAAAATACAAGATCTAAGACTAAGACTTAGAGAACGTAGAGAACATGGACCCGGTTCTGAAGTCCTCACTAAGACTTAGAGAACGTAGAGAACATGGACCCGGTTCTGAAGTCCTCACTAAGACTAAGAACGTAGAGAACATGGACCCGGTTCTGAAGTCCTCACTAAGACTAAGAACGTAGAGAACATGGACCCGGTTCTGAAGTCCTTCCACTAAGACTAAGAACGTAGAGAACATGGACCCGGTTCTGAAGTCCTCACTAAGACTAAGAACGTAGAGAACATGGACCCGGTTCTAAAGTCCTCACTAAGACTAAGAACGTAGAGAACATGGACCCGGTTCTGAATTAGCACCTAAATACATCACAGACTTGTTATCAGGGCATCAACCCTCCAGACCACTAAGGTCTCCTGGCTCCAGCCTGCTCTGCAGAACCAGAACCAGAACCAGACATGGAGAAGCAGCATTTAGTTCCTATGCTCCACTGATCTGGAACAAACAGGTTCTTGAATGGATCGTAGTTAGTTCTCGTCTGGTGATGGAATTTCCAGAGTTCTCCTGATGGAGGGAAAGAGGAAACTAGACGCTGCGGTGAGGCGAGCTGTTCTGCAGTTAGAACCTGAGAAAATAAATTTCTATGAACAATGGAGAGAGATCTGCAGTCAGAGGCCGCTCACGAAGCAGTTCCTACCTGGAAGACGGCGGAGTCGTGGTAGGAGAGACTCTGTGGAGAGTTCTGAACTTTTAGAACTATTCTGGTGAGTTAGCTTAGCTCAATTAGCGCTGTCGGTTTGGTTCAGTGCTAGAGGAAAAAATCAGTGAAATCAATGAGCTAACTGGTTAAAATGCAAACTTATATTTTATTTTAAAACCAAGGACATTAGGTAAGAAGACATTTAAGAAGTATGAGAGTCTGATGTTCTGCATGCTTGAGAGCAGACTGTTGTGTTTAGGGCCGATTCTGTCTGTGCCGTGTGAAGAACTGCGTCGTTATGCAGGACTTCATCGCTGTGGAGGCCGTGTGCATGTCAGGACGTAGACACCATGATGTGTGCGTACCAGGAGGGCGGTAGGAAAAAAGCCAAAAGGAAATCCACCTGAGAGCCACTTTATGCATTATTTTACTACTTTCTACCTACGACTCAGGTTGGTTTTTGTTCTTGGGCCCAAAAAGCACAAATGTTTGAACTGACATAAGAACTGAAGGTTGACAACCAGGTGATAGTGAAGTGGTTCCACATATATATTTAATTTTTTTTAATAACTTTTTCTGATTGGAATATTATTTTTGGTTGTTTATTTGTCCAAATTCATTTTGGTTGTTTAGATTATTTTGTGGTATATCTGAGTTATTTATTTCGCTTAATGATATTACTGTAAAAAAAAAGGTAAATGAACTTGAACAAGATATTTACATAAAGATTAATTTCTATTTCATAGACCTGTGGTCCTGTGTTGTGTGTGCTGGAGGTCTTAATCTCTTACAGCCTGCTGCTGCCAGGCTCCTTTCCAAACCTAGTAGATCTGAGTGAATCTGAGTAATCCTGTACTGAAGGGTCCTAGAGTTAAGATTATTGATACAAGCCTAGATTCAGATAATGTAGATATTATACCCAGGGTCAGCAGTACAGATCTATTTTAGAGGAGGGGGGGTCGCGTCCAGGTAACAATGGCAACACATAATGACTAACGAAGCTTCTTGGTTTTTGATTACCTGTCTTATGTCGTTATGTTGTTGAGTCCCCGCCTGTTTGAGTCTGCGCTGCTTTGCCTTCATGGAGGAAGCCTGTCAGGCTCCTGATGGATCGTGTTGGCAGCATATTTAACAAACGAAGAAATATTTATGTCACTGCAACAATATTTGTCTTCTGCATTTACCCTCCCATGGGGAGCAGTGGACAGCTTTACAGCAACCTGGGGCTAAGGCTCTTCCTCAGGACCCATAATGAAGTCTGTGGGCTTTGAAGCAGGTACCTGCAGCCTGTAACCACCAGGCCACCACAGAGCCACATAGACCGGCGTGGCTCTGTCTGGTAAACCGGCCACACACGTCAGCCATTAACTAACCACACCTGAACCACCCTGGAGGAGCTTGGAGTTAGTTGCTGAGACCAAAGCTGCTGGGATTGTTTCCTCTTGGTATCAAGCCAAGTTCCCACCATGCATTCAGCCTCATGATGATAACCGTAACTGAATTAATGTGAAGTAATGTGCTGCTACCAGGTCTGGGTCAACAGACTGCAGCTCATGAAGCACTCAGAGATGAAGGTCTGATGCTGTTACTTCTCATGCAAGAACATAAGGAAGGCAATGACAAGATAAGAGTCAGAAGCAATGTAGGTTTACTCACTGAGGGGAGGACCTGCTTTATCCAGGGGATTTCCCACCAGCAGACATGGAGCAGCAAGTTCAGAGAACGGCAATTCAATGAGATCCAAAGTCACAGAGGAAGCACCCAGTCTGTAACATGGTTCCCAGTTCAGATGGGAACCAGCATCAGAAGCCAATCTGGTGTCTGACCGCAGAGCCACCTGAATATTAAGACAGACACAGCTTAAAGCCAGGAGGATCTGCAGAGACACACAGGTGGTGTCAACGTCTCTCTGACCAACAGGGAATTTCTCTGTTCACTGTGAACTTCAGCGGGATGGAACCTGAAATGCTTCCTGATCAGAGGGATGAACTTTGGCTTTTCTGCTTCTGGCCTGAAGGAAGCTTAGTTCCTGGTTTCTCTGCTCAATCCATTGTGTTTGCAGCAGATCTATAGCAATGTGAGATCTCTCTCTGTCTCTCTGACCACCACAGCACATGAAGCAGTGTTTATTATGGGGCAGTATGCAGAAAACGTTACATGGCTTGATATCAGCACCCCCCCCCCTCACTGGAGCACATCCTCATTCATCCTATTTTTAGTGTCAATCATGTATTTTTGTCCTGATCTTCTGTTTCCATCATTCTATCCGTCCAATTCTCTTCGTCATTTATTACTCTGCAAATCCTCGTTATCTGCAATCTCTCTTCCTGATCCCAGTGCCCCCCTCCCACTGGCAGCTTAGGGTGTAGTTGGCAGCTGGTGGATGGTATGGGTGGAGGAGGGGCCCGGTTAAGACTGCCATGATTCTTCCACTTGGCACAGAGAGCTGCTGTTAGATTGGAGCCCAGACCTGCAGGCCGTGCCAGTGTTGAAGGCTAGGCTGGCTCTGCACCAGTGCTACCAGTTAACCTCCATCTGTTCAGCAGGGGGACCTTCCCCGCGTTGCGTGCAGAGACCTCCACCCGTAGGATCCACTGGCACACAGGTTACACCCCACCATGCTCATGAAATTACCCAGTGACACACATCCACAGGAGCCGGAGTCGCCGCTGCGTCACGCACGCGGAGTTAAACCTCCTCAGCTTTAATACGCTTCACCACAGATTAGTGTGTCTCTGCTGGCTTCATCATGCAGAGCAGAAAATCAGCAAACTGTTCTTTCCTCTGACCGCTCTGTCACAGATGTTCCAGAGATGCACTCCTTTCTCCTGTTATCCGTTCCTTGAGCAAAAACAGCAAACGTTCCCAACAAGCAGCACGGGCGGACATGAGTCCTCCAACACAGAAGAAGAGAATTAGACTTCAGGTGAAGGGACCAGAGAACCAGAGCAGTTTGTGACCTTTGGTTTACACAAAGACTTCATGATGATAAAGCAGCCAGGTTGGTTTAAAGTTTGTTTTATTAAGTTTATGAAGTGTGTCACGGTGCATGGTGTGAAAATGGAGGAATGTTTCAGTCTGATCATAAGAGCATTACTGCTGTGGTCTCTGCTACTCTGCATGGATGCTCTTCATTTCTATTCTGATCTGCAGCAAAAGCTTCCAGTTGAAGTTGATACAAAAACTGCTGCTACTTCTGTACATAAACCATTCACCAGGACGCCTAACTTTGGAGTGTTCCTGGCAGACCCACAACTTTCTGCAAGTAAACACACTAAACGCCTTTTTTCCTCACTAAATATGTTTTTTTATGTTTTAAAAAAAAAATGGCGGCACGTGCACACGCAGCGACCTCTCTCTGTTCCAACCGTACGGTGTTTTGTTTTACGTGTTTGAGCATGTGAAGAAATTGACAATAAAGCTGACTTGACTTCTGATAGAGTCACCAGGAACGGAGGACCTGAGACCCGTATCCCCTGGTCCTGATCTTGGCTTTGGACCGTGTGGTCTTGGCCTCAGAGGAACCGACCTTGACTTCATGTCTTTGAGACACTGATGTAAAATTCACCTTAGAGTTCGGTAACAAGCCAAGTTTCCCAAAAATCAGATGATATTTAATAAAATGGGACAACACATGGAATAAGTCTGAACAACGATAAAAGAAACAGCAAAAGACAGAAAAGTACCAGTGAACTTCAGCTGCTTTCTCCTAAATCACTGGCAGTAAAAAGGTTTCTTATTACACACTAGCAGCATCTCATTAAGGCAGAGATCTCAGTAGGTCAACAACCTTACGGTTTGCAGAACAGATGATGCTTTGGTTGTGGACCTAGATATACATTTTTGAATTTCCTGTGAGAACCACTGAAGACCTTTTTAAAGCAGATAAAACATCACCTTTATTTTACTAAGAAAAATGTTTTAAAACCTGTTTTCATTAACAAACAGGACCGGGCCAAGAAGCTCGTAAGAAAGGGTAAGGTTTGGTACAAAAACACATGGAAACACACAAAGCAGGAGAAAAAGGTCAGGAGAGCAGAATCAAACAGCCAAAGAGAAAGAAGATGTCATGTCTGGCCACAGGTATGTGCCTGTGAGAAATCAGGGATACAACCTTTATCCTTCTGATGATGTGAGGACTCTGGCTGTTCCTCGGCTGAAGCTGCAGAACATCTTGCCAGAGGGCAGCAGGGAGGACGGTGCATGGTGGTTGTCTGAGCTCTGGTCCAGCAGCGTCTGCAGAAGGTCATGGATGGAGGGAACAGCAGCGGTCTGGGTCGTACGTCTCTAATCTGTGGACGATACCGTGTTTCAACACGCCGCCAATGATCTGATTCATCAGATGCACACACTGACGCACGCTAAGAAGGGAAACCATGGAGTTCAATTATTTACCTTTGTACAACATCCAGGTCTTGTCTAACAGTTCAGGAGCACTTTTGTTCAACCTGGTTCACCAAGAACAGAAACAAAGAGGCTTAATGCGGAACTATAAATCCTGTCAGGCTGTAATGTGATGAATTCATTCAGTCGGTCAGCAGTGAGCAGAAAAATGCATTTGATTTAATCATGAAAAGTAGAAATATAACCTAATTTAAAACATGATGTTTGAAACGTTTTGCTTTCTAATGTATTTAATCACTGAGAGCAGCTTTAAAGTATCACCAGTATGACGTGTGGATGTTAACCATAATGAGACGTGGATGACGTTATAAAAAGTGTCAGGAACACTAAGGCTGCATGTCTTTACAGAGCTGATAGAAATAAGGCAGGAAGCTCTTCCTCCAGGACAGTCTGACCCTGTGGCAGGTAGCGCTGGATTACAGGTGGACCTCCACCTTCACAGCATATCGCTGTCTCATGTGGCGGCAGGTAAATTGTTCTAATTTAACGTTAGCTGGTGTTCATGTTCATCGTCTCTGCCATCTTCACGCCTCCTTAACAGCTCTGGCTGATTGCTTCCTATAACGCAGAGTGTATGTCATCAGAAGAATCACCCAAAACATGTAGACTTTCTCATTTTTGTAGGGGCCAAATTTCATCCAGACAAGGAAATGAAACACGATTCAATAGATTTGATCCCCAAAATGGCATCTTTTCACAGCTGTTCTACCATTGCACTTGCAGCATGCATGTGCACGTCCCCAAATGCATCCAAATCCGTTAATCTTAACATTTCTAGTAGAGGTGTTGGCAGTACCAGCTTGATGGAGTCAGTTGACCCAGTTAGCAAAAGTGAAGGGAAACAGTCTTTCCCTTCACTTTCCCAGGGTATGAATGTAGACGTCACAGTGCTTAGTGCAAAAGGCTGCTTTTAAGTTATTTAATGTTTAATCAAACAACCCTCTGTCTGTCGGCTATTGTCCTCTGTAATCAGCCCAATCTGGTTTTGATAGCAGGACAAGAGTGATTCAAGCTCCAGCGTTCTCCAACAGCAAAGTCTGCTCACATGTTGAGTAAATGAGTGACAACTTCTCCTAAAATATAAGAATTTATTAACATAAATTAATGTCTGCTGTTGATTTAATAGTACTGGCTGAATCCTGCTTAGCTCTAAAGGCCCATTTTTACCCCGGTTTAAGATTTGACAGTAAATGAGAAAAATCATTGATCAGAGGTAAACATTGTAATATACATATTTAATTCATTGGAATTCCAAGGAGACAGAATTTACATTATATTTATATATATTATATGTACATACCATTTGTTGTATTCAGTACAAGCTGACATCCTAGCTCTTGGCGATGTAAAGATTCTGTCTAAATTTCTCAACTCTGAACACATCTTTTTAAGGGTGAGACCCTCCCATCTCTTCATGAGGGGGGGGGGGGGATCTGTTCTGAAAACAAAGAGACCCTTCTACTCTGCAAAGGGTCAAGCCAAATGACCTAACCCTGCCATAAAACACAACTGCCTGATTAATGTAACAACTAAGATATTTTCCTCAACACTGTCCAGGAAACAGCAATAATAAAGTTGTTTACCTGAATTAACGATATATTTTAATCAACACCTCTTCTTTTAGTTTAAGTGAAGCTGCTAAGAAGATTATATACACACAAAAGACCAAATCAAAAAGGCTGAAAACCACCATAAAATGATTGAATGAATTTAAAGTTTGGTGAGGATCTTTAATTTAGAGAAACAAAGTTTGTCTTAAAGAATTTGGACATGAGTAAAATTAGCTAATTTAGAACAACATTCTTCAACCCATTCACAACGCAGCTCAGAGTTAGATAAACATTTTTTGAGAAAATAACATTTACAAAAATTATTTGCCAAATTAAAAATAATTTTTATTAATGTAAATATTTCTGCAGAACTTCATTTGGTAGCTTAAGATGTAAGTGTGTCCCACCTGTTGGTCACGTGACACACAGCAAGCTTTAAAACTTCCTTCACAAACAGCAAAGTTCCACAAAACAGCATCAATCAACAATAATGTTTCTAATTAATGTTATATTGAGGCATTATTGGATGATTGCGTAGCGAAGAAAAACAAATGCCAGACATCGGCACCACCAGCAAGCAAGGCGGGTGAAGTGTCTTGCCCAAGGACACAAAGACTGAGACAGTCAGAGTGGAGGATCGAGCCAGCAACCCAGCGGTTACAGGACACACTCCCTAACTCTCTAACTCGCTACCATCGCAAGTGAAAGAAGCTTCATTAAAAAGGGGAAAGCTATTTTGGCTTTAACTTTTGTCTGCAGGTTGCAATGTATGTGGCAAAACTGAGCGATGAATCCAGCCTGATGCTGATCTCTGTAGGATTTGACATTTTCCAAAGCTGAGACATCGGAACAGGACATTTTTGGGGAGCTGGAGGCTCAACTATTCTGATCCCAAACGATGTGTTTGGTATAACTGGCTTTAAGCCGGAGCTGCATGTTTCAACTGACTGCTCCACAGAGCTAAAACTGAGTGGAAGAAAAGGTGTTGTGGAATAGAGAGAAAGACAGACTGGGTGTAGGATGGTATCATCTGCATACAGATTTATCTGGGAATAGCAAATATTAATGTAGATAAAGAGTTGGACCCAGGATGGAGCCCTGACACATAGATTTGGAAATGGGAAATGCTTCTGACCAGATCCGTTATAATCTATAGCTGCTAGACATGATTGGTGAGGTAACCAGTGAACCAGCAAGGACCGACGCTTGAGAGAACGTTTGCTAAGACCGTATGATTAAAGACCTAAGGTCAATAAAGGCTACCTTGCAGACACTCTTGTTTCCTAATGTGTTTAAGATGGCTTTCATACAGCCAGGTCCAGTCTGGAAAACACCAGGAGAAGCCACATCAAACATCAGAAGAGTTGTCAAAGAACAAAGGACCACTCACCAAAAGATCCAGGAGGTGATGCAAAAACTGCCTTGAATTTCTAAAACCTGCCGTTCACAGAAATCCAGAAAACTCAGTGAGTGCGAAAGAATCCTGGTATATTGTAAATACGCATGGACCCAAGAACCTTTGCAATGTCCTACATCCCAATGAAAGTGGAATTAAGCACATGTGTGAATACCAGACTGATCTCTGGAGCCTAAACATGTTGCACATGTTGCAGCAGGAACACAAGCTGAAGAATACAACATAGTGAATGTGAAGCTCCTAGATGGGGTATGTAAAAACAGACTGGACAAATACATTTACTTTATAAATTCCTCAGAAAACTGTTCATGCACATCTCTGGCATAGATTGCACACATTATTACTTGACATTAATTTAGAGGTTTGCTCAGGACAGATGAGGTTCCAACGTATAACATTTTACTTTGGCGATTGTTTAAAAAACTGCGGTAAACACAGAGGTAGCCAGAAGCTCAGTGGAACAACTCCAGTTTATCCAGGAAAACAGAAAATCACTCAGTTTAACTGTTTAAAAGAAATATGATGTCTTCACTGCACCTCTGAAGGCGCTCCTTATCACAAAGCAAACCCTGATGTGATATTCAGTGAATTGTGACAGTCAACCTGATCACAATGATAGCATCACAGTTATGTTATAGGTCAACTAAATGAAAAGGCTTCCTGCTAACACAAACATTCCTCCCCTCATGATGCTTTTAGCCTCAATTTCATCAGGAAAACTGGTTCTTCCTGCAGAAAAGCCATTATTGTTGATGGGTGCACATGCGTTAACATGCAGCCATGTAACTGAAAAACATAAATTTATTAATTGTTCATCATGCCTCTGTCATGTGTACAACAGCATTCAAGCATCCCAGGGCTGCTATGGATGACTTGATGATTTGTTGTTGTAATGTACTTTACATTCTTATATTATATTTTAGTTTTTAATTTCTCTTTTCAATGTTTTTTTTTTACAGTAGAAAGGTGCTTTATAAAGAAAATTTACCACAACAGTTGTTTTCACATCATCAGCATACAGGATACCCTCAACGGTGCCGCCAACGGTGCCAATAAGGTTAGAAACACAAGTCATGGATGTTTGCAGGTGGAAGCATCATGGTCTGGGATTTCCTTTTAAGCAAATGTCACTGGCTGACTTCATATATAAGAAAGTTGGATGGAGAAATTTAAGACCTTCTGGATGAGAATCAGAAGATTTCTCAGAGACGAAATGGTGGACTTTAAAAAAAGGCAAGGCAAGTTTACTTATAAAGCACTTTTCAGTAAGAAGACAAATCAAAGTGCTGAACATAAAGAAAACAAAAAACAGAGGAAAGAGAAGCATTACAGAGACAGAGGAACAGTAGCAGCAGGTTAGGATATCAGACAAGTTGGACTACAAACGACTTTCTAATCTTGATATAAAGGAACTCTTTCAGAACCTTCCCAGTTTTCTGGGAGTTTGTTCCAGATCAGTGGAGCATAGGAACTAAATGCTGCTTCTCCATGTCTGGTTCTGGTTCTGCATTGTTTGTTGTTATTTCATCCTTTAACTTTTTGTTCTCTGTCATTTTCTCTTCATAGAAGGTACACCTGGTCTGGCGTTCTGTTAGCTGTGACATCATCAGGGGAGGCAGATCATCCTCTATTACCATCTAACATAGAAAGTACTCCTGGTTTATTTATTGAGTTTCTCACAGTGGATAGAGAGCCAGAAATGTGGCTCAAGAGCTGTGATTCTGAATGATCTCTCTCAGGTAAAAGTCAAAAATACAGAACAGTAAAAGTACATTTTGTTCAAAGGGTTACTCAAGTAAATATAACTAGTTTCTAGAGGAGTTCTACTGTTTTTACCCTGATAGTGTCTCAGCTTTGCTCCTCTCCTCTGACCAGGCTCAGTTTCCTCTCCTCTCATATCAGCGCTGCAGCTTCCTGTTCAACTTGCAGCATTCATGTATTCAGAAGTCTGCATTTGTTTCTATAGTTTAATATTTTTTTTATTAAAAAAATCAGTTTTCCAGTTTTTCCTCTTTAGGTTCATTTTGTGAGAGCATCCAGCTGCAGGAACCGTTCCCAGGTTTTAATCCTTAACCTTGCATACACTGACACCCTGATTTCTAGCTGGAAATAAGGCAACATGAGTGATTATGGTGCAAACAGTTTATTTTTCCATTCTGCTTGTTCACACTAGGCTGGAGGACACAGAGCGAAACTGAGAGTCTACTGGATCCACCAAATATTTCTAGGAGTGGGCTTTCTGGGACTCCTAAGCTAATCCAACTTTATTTAGATAGAAACATATTTCAAAATACATCTGTAAATTAAGAATCAATCTGCATTAATAGAATATCTCAGAAGAATCGCTGTAAATCAACTGTTTGAGCTGTTAGGAAGATAAAGGGTTGTGATTGGCTGGAGGAGTCATGTGACCAGTTGGCTGAAGCAGAGCTAAATGTTTCACTTTTCTTTGTGCTGACTGGGCTTTTATTATTTTATTATTATTATTATTGTTATTATTATTACTATATTCAACAGAAACACTCAGTCACATGATTGAATATAGATTGTGCAGCTTTTGCCTCGTTGTGTTTACTCTAATTAATGCAGCTCAGTTAGACTCTCAGGAGCTTTCTGCAAATGCATTTCTATTCATATAAAAGTTCACACAGAGATATTTATTAAAGCAAAGGAAAACTTAGGCTTCACTTTAAAAAAAAAGATTTCTAATAGAATCTGACTTCAGCAGCAGCAGCAGCAGAAAGAAAAGCAGTTTTTCTGGCTCTGATTTTATTAGCTTTAATAAAGTTTATAGTGAGCAGCTTGTGTGCTGCAGGAGCCTGCCGGATGAGCAGGTCATCATCGTCATATTAAAATCAGCTGTTGGTCTGAACACATTTCATTAGAGCAATGATTGATGGTTGTCCCATCAGCAGCAGATGACATCAGCGTACAAGTGGGCTGGGGCCGGTTCTGATGAGATTAATCTGCCAGTCTGGCCCGGATATTTATGCAGCACCATCACAGCAGGATGGGTGCCGTCTGTGAACTCTCAGCTCTGTTGTTTGCTGAACCTAATATACCTGAACTGGAGCCACAGTGGTTCTGGGTGGGGCTGATAATTAAAGTGGCCCGCTGCTGCTGCTGCCCTGGAATATTCATGGGAGATTATCTCCTCCCGAAAACGTCCCTGTGTGAGTTTTCTGCAGGACATCTGTGTTCTGTGTGTTTGTATTACTCAGTTTTTCCTCTCGCTGACCTTTCCCGCTCCCTGTGATGTGAAATCGTCAGCAGCCTGCAGACGATCTTCAGCTCTGTGATGAGAAGATGGAGTGAGTGAGAGCAGACAGAGAGAAATAATGAAGCTGACGGGCCTCATGAGGTGATGACAGCAGGCTGTCCTCGCTGCGGTGTGTGATGGATGACAAATGCTCCGTGTCCATGTCTGTCAGTGTCGCCGCTGCACGTCTCTGTCCAGATCTGCCTCTAATGAACTTTGGAACTGACATTTTCTCACCCACAGGATATTTTTAGGGACAAAGTCCTTTTTTAAACTCTGACAGAATCATGTTCTGCCATTTATCAAGTCTTCATAGATCAGCTGAGACCGAGGCCTTTAGCTCTTAGCCGATAAAAGCGGAAAGTTTATTTCTAACAGTTAATTCAGTGGACACATGTTTTAACCCACGTTGACCTGATCCGGTTCAAGCTCAGAGAGCAAGAACATGACAACTTTCCAACATACTGACTTTCTTCATTTTGAGACTGTGGGATCAAAGTTTCTGGGAAAGCTGCAGATTTTAAAACTAAAAAGTCTTTTTAAGGCAAGGCAAGTTTATTTGTGTAGCACATTTCAGTAAGAAGACAATTCAAAGAGCTGTGCTTCAGATGCTTTTAACCCAAACCAACCAAATTCAAACATGCACAGAAAACAGTTCTGGCCTTAAATTTGATGTTT
Source organism: Fundulus heteroclitus (assembly GCF_011125445.2). Classification (NCBI taxonomy): domain Eukaryota; kingdom Metazoa; phylum Chordata; class Actinopteri; order Cyprinodontiformes; family Fundulidae; genus Fundulus; species Fundulus heteroclitus. Next base: position 351,605 of record NW_023396530.1, on the reverse strand, counting down.
TAATGTCTTTTCTCTGTTTCTTTGGTTTCCTGTAAAACCTTCTGAGTTGCCCAGTTTATGACAAGATGAGACTCCTTTATGTCGCTGCGCAAACGAGATTCAGCTGAGCTCCACAAGCGGCGCCCAGGTAATGAGACAAAGGCCATCTAGCAGTGCAGCTCCATTAACTGAAGCGTTTTACTACATAGCAAAAGCCTGGATTGGACCTGCATCTTCTTAGACTTAGACTTTCTTTATTGTCATTTTGTATACACAGTGTGCATACAGAACGAAATTTCGTTTTCACACAGCTCAGAAAGATTGCAGTAACTCTATAGGATACCTGACAGTGAATTACAGTACAGGATGAAGTGCAGTGATAAATCGCAGTCACTTACAGGATAAGTTTCAATTGACTTCCGGATAAAGTGTCATGAATCAGAGCAGAGGACCCAGAATTCAACTAGACCAGCAGAGGTTCGGTAAAATAATATTTATTAACAAAATCCAAAAACCAAAAAGGGCAGAGAAACAAACAGTCCAGTTGGGCAGACAAGGCAGGAACAGACAGAAACAGGGTGGCTCAGATCTCTGGGGACAAGGGGTCAAAAATCCAAAAGTAAACCAATAAACAGAAACTTGCAGGAGGAGACTCACCTATACTCAAACAGACGACCTGGCACTGATGTCTGGTCTCAACAGTTTATATGGAGGATGAAGCAGGTGAAACCGGTCAGAGATGATTGCAGCAGGGGTGGAGTAAGGCAGGTGTGCAGAGTAAGTAATTAGACCAGACATCAGTGCAGAGGCTCAAAACAAGAAATAAATCAGAAACCAAACCTAAACTAAGAAGCTAACAGGACAAGACAAAACTCAAAGCAGCCAGAAAACCTAAGACAGGGGAGTAAAATAACTAACATAACCAGAACAGAACCCAGAAAATTACATAAAGTGCAGCAGTGAACAGTAGGCAGTTGATGGGAGGAGATCAGTCAGTTTGTGGGCTGGCTGGTAACGGTCCCTGGTGATGCTGGATGACTTCAGGAGCCATCGTGAGGTAGAAATGTCTCCATGGTGCATCTGAGCACTGTCTTCATATCACCATGAATCTGGTCATCTGGTCTCTCAATGCTATTGATCAAATTTCTTTGACGGGAAGGCAGGGAAAAGGGGACCCATCCTGTCCTGATGGGACACATTTCGTGAGATACACCCTAGATTTTTGGAACAGGTGTAAAATATGCTTTTCTTCCTCTCCCTCCCCAAATGTGGCTCCTATCTTTCCACAGAGTTAAAGTCAGCGCCCTGTAGAAACCGCCTCAGGCGGGGTCCTCGGCAGCAAGGCCTCAGTCAATCGTTCCCCCGAAATGTTTGTGATGTATGTGATGGACGGTTGTACTGGAACTGTCATTTCCCTCTGGGATTATTAAAGTATTTCTGATTCTGATGGTGGGCAGGTTTGCATTGCTGATGAGTCCAGCAGTCTTTAAGACTTGTTGTAGAGACTAGAACCCAAGTCTCCAGATTGTTCTGAGGAAGCACGGTCCTTTTTAATCAGTTAGTTGGTGGTTGAGTTCAACGTTAAGTCCTCTGAGACCCAATATGTCTTCCCAGGAATCAAACACTGGAAACTTGCTCCACTGTGTCTTTTTTAATGAGGAGTGGCTTCTTTATCAGCTTGCTGAGCTTCTTCAAGTCAATTTACTCTGATGCTGCTATCCCAACAGAGGACAGAGATAAGACAACAGAGATCTGCAGCATCTTGCTGCAAACCCTGAAGGCACCGACAGGTTTAGCAGAGAAATAAACAGGGAAAGTTAAATGGTTTATTTAGAAGCTTTACTTAATGCATTTTCACTGTGTTTTTAAAACACGTGGAGCTAACAGACATATGTCCCGCTAGCTTCTTTGAAACTACGCCATGCTGATGTAGTAAGTGTGTTTTTACGGTTATAACAAACGTTATCTCCATAAGGGTTTTTTACATTGATGGGATATTAATGTTTGTGTTTTCCGGTCTGCTCATTACGTCTGCTCATTGGTCGATTCAAGACGGTCACTATTTTAAACGGACTATCTTACTTTCTTACTTCACATCATTCGATAAAGAAGGAAAGTAATGGCGACAGTTTGCTTTCATGTTACACTTTGTAATAAAACATGACGATTTACCATTTAATTCGCACGCAACACGGACCGTAGAAGTGTTTTACTTTGGATGAGGGAAACTTGTTTGCGCGGCGCCGGTCCTTGCAGCTGTGTTCCCTCTACTACTGGACGTGCGGAAACCATTGTACCGCAAATTGGTTCCGCCATGACGCGAAGCGTCCGTACGCGTGCGTTTCAAGAGTGAGATTTTGATTGTAAGATTGATATTTTCAAAGTAATGCGTGTGAGCGTGTGCAATTGATGAAATGCGTGTGTCACACGGTCAATGCGTGAGAGTTGAGAGCTATCCTTCCAGGTTTTAAAATGGAAAATTTCCAGGACTGGGTTTAAAACAGAAATTCATGAAATGAAGGAAATCAGCTTTGAAAGGTTGAGGGTTAAAGCAGGTTTCAAACTTGCTGTACAGCTCCACCGTCTCATTACCTATAGACTCAGCACCGTGTTGATGATGTAGAACAAATCATAATCAATTGGTTCATTTCTCTTATTTCTATTTTTCTCTGAAACGTGGGTGTTATCATGCCGATTGCTCTGCCCATTCTAATGGTTCCCTGATCTACACCGCCTGCTCTGGTCTGCTGCTCATCCCTGCACCTCCAGCCAAGTCTGGTTCTGTTTATCTGCCTCACCCACCACTCCTCATCTTCACAATAAACCTTTAAAACTTATCTGTGTGTCCAGCTGAATATTGGCTTCACCAGCTGAAATCATTAGAGTGGTTCCATCTTATAGAAATCCCCCCTCAGTCTCAACCGACTCCGCCGTCCTTAAATCCCTCCCAGTGACTTCAGCCACGTTCTGCTGTAAGGATCCGTGGTGGCTTGGAACATCCTTTCCATCTGAGGAAGAGGAGTAGCTAAGACAGGATCCTGGCAATACCAGCAGATGGTTTGAAAAGCATTGTTTTAACACCATATTTGATCATGTTTGGTATAAATTAAACCCAGCAGTATTTCAGCTTTAGAAGCTCGCCCATGCTTCCTCTCCACTCTCTAGTTTATTAAGTCATAAAGTGTTTAAATGTCGACTGTCTGCCTGCGAGTGACCCGGCGGGTCATTTATAGATGACCTTTTATCCCAGAGCAGCTCGGACAGCCTCTGCCTACCCGTCGTTCTCTCCCTCTCGCCTCGTTAGCGACGGATTGAATGCGAGGCCATTAAGGAGTACGAGGCGAGAGTCTGGGATGAGATGAAAACAGTAGGAAAGCAATAACTGGGTCTTGTTAGAAGAATTTTATTACTGCGCTCAGAGCAGGGAACAGCCAGCTTCCCACCAGGATGTGGATCTGCGGTAATGGAGCTGCAATAACCTTTGCTTTTTTAATTCCTCTCATGTTTAATGTAACCAGTTTAAAAAGACATTTAGGGACATTTGAACTAAACCGTCTGTGGTGGATTTTCTCCTCCTGCTGCTCATCCCGCTCCATGCTCTGAAAACACAACCTTAATCTTCTGATCATCTTCTGTGTGAAGGTTCTTGGTGTTTCATTCGGACCTCCACCCCAGCCATTAATCATCGTTCTGTTGCTTTGTGTGTGAGAGAGATAGAACAGCAGATGAGGACACACAGCAGATTGAGCTATTTGTTATCACAGCTTATCCCAACACCGGGACGCCTGCTATTATCCCGCCAGCGCAGGGAACGGCAGCTGGACAATGGGATTCCTCCCGCTGCTCGCCTGCTGAATTGGATTTTTTTCTATCTTTCCTGCGTTTCCTGATGGATCCAGAATCATTTTCTTGTTCACACTCATGGAGGTCAGGGAGGTGATGGGGAGGAGGGGAAGGAGGCCGATCCTGGCAGATTAACATCACTCTGCTGATAGGAACCCATGTGAGGATTCATGTTTGGCTGAAATGTTATCTGCTCACCAGGGAGCAGAAACATCTGGGATGCTGGATGAAGCTTCTGTTAGGAATATGTTTGTCTGATCCAGAAATCAACACATGAAAACTAAAAGTCTTTGTAGGAGCTTTAAACGCACCTCTTCGGTTGTCTTCAGACAACAAGGCAATCTGGTTGACATGCAAAGTCTACACGCCTCCAGGGGCTTCAGGACGTCTCTCAGCGTGTCGGCGCGTCTTCTGCTCCATGTTTCCAAGCTTTCTGCGCCTTTAGATTGACGCGCGTTAAGCGCCTCTAGAACGGCCAACGGCAGAGTTAGAAAATCTGAACTTTGCAGCTGGATGCGGAGCGTCAAAGTATCTCTACTAGCCTCCCTTGAATACAAGGATCAGCTGCATTGTACTACATATTCAGTCACTAATAAAAGGAGTCTCAGTAAAATAATAAATAAATATCCAAAAGTAACAACTGTTCCTGAATCACTGTTTGACTAAAACAATCATATTTAAAACCGTGCAAATTAACCTTTAAAAACCAAATCATTTCAAACACCACTGCCCTCTTAGGTTGCTGCTGTAGATCAGAAGGCCATAGATGAGGCTTCTTACCTGTCCTTTCACTGTTAATCTTCTCATCCCAAACATGCGCTCATTAACGAGTTTTAGAGACAACCAATCAGATACTCTGCTATGTGACGTACTGGCAGGTCTTCCGACAGGCAAATATCTTTACTCCTCACCTCTGATAAATGTTACCATCAAACCGGCAGAGGGGAAGAACAGGGTAGCTCCTCCCAACAGGAGCAACGCTGCCAGACGCACCGTCACAGTATTGAGGCTGTAGACAGCGTGTCTGACTTTTATCTGCACAGGCACAGTTAAGGCGTTGGACCTTTTTGATGCTCAGGAAGCGTTTGGTCTGAATGCAGCATGAAGACTCTGGTGGCCTCAATGTGTTCTCTATGGAGGACCTGGTCTCTGGCCCTGTGATGGGCCGGAGACCAGGTCCCCAATATCTACACACTCCCTTTAGCTACACGGGGTGACAGTGGCGCAGGAGCCAGCGAGTTTGTCCTGCAACTGACGGGTTGCTGGTTCAATCCCCTATCTCAGTCGTAGTGTCCTTTGGCAAGACACTTGCCGAAATTCAGAGGCTGAAGTGGGGCTGATGTCTGGCAGCCTGCCCCACTGTAAGGCACTTTGGGGTCAGGTATAGCACTATACATGTATATTTACCATGTAGGGATCTCCAAGGTTCCATCCTGGGTTCCTCCTGTTCTAGATCTACATGCTCCTCTAGCTCAGATCATAAACATCATCAGCTACCATCACTATGCAGACGACACACAGCTCTACATCACCATGTCACCAGGTGACTATGAACCAGTTCAGCCTCTGAGGAAATAGAAGAAATCAATGCAGGAGGAGACAAAATGTTCTTTAACTGAATAAAAACAAGACTAAGAACGTAGAGAACATGGACCCGGTTCTGAAGTCCTCACTAAGACTAAGAACGTAGAGAACATGGACCCGGTTCTGAAGTCCTCACTAAGACTAAGAACGTAGAGAACATGGTCCCGGTTCTGAAGTCCTCACTAAGACTAAGAACGTAGAGAACATGGTCCCGGTTCTGAAGTCCTTCCACTGAGACTAAGAACGCAGAATAATAAAAAATAACCCGCTGATTTAGAGTCCATGTCTAAAAGGTATTTTATATTTAACTTTAATTTACTGTTTTGTAATCTATTTACCATTTCTCTCATTACATATTTACTGCAAAATAATATAACGTGCTCCACTGTTTCTTCTTCAAAACAAAAATCACATTTTCCTGTAGCATGTTTCCGTATTTTAAATAACGAGCTGTTTAAACCTGCATGACCAAAGCGTAATCTTGATATCATCATTTCCTCCTTTCTATTCCTTGATGTGTTTCTCATTAATCCTACTTTTCTTTGAATATTATAAAACCATCTTCCAGTTCTTTCTTCTTCCCACTGTTTGTTCCATCTTGCTCTAATCCTTTTCTTAATTACTGATTTTATTTCACCTTTACTAAATGGAACTATTATATCAATTAGACTACATTTACTTGCTTCTTTTGCATATTTATCTGCCATCTCATTCCCTTTTATTCCTATATGAGAAGGAATTCATATAAAATAAACTATTAATCCCATTGCTTGAATTCTGAATAATTATTGCTGACTTTCTACTAATAAATCAGGTCTGCTGTTTGAATGATTGCGTTTAAATGAATATAATGCTGAACTAGAGTCAGAGCAAACTAAACTTCTTAATGGTCTAATTTCTTCAATCCATTCTAATGCTAAAATGATGCCAAACATTTCTCCTGTGTAAACTGAAATTTCCTTACTGATTCTTTTACCTGATTTAAAATTAAATTCTGGAACTACAAACCAAATACCATTCCTATTATTTGAATCTTTTGAAGCATCCGTAAAAATGTGTACATATCCATAATATTCTTTATCTAAATATTGTTGAACCATACTGGAATCTGAAATATTGTCTTTATTTTTCCGTATATGCAACAAAGTTAGATCCGTATCAATTTCAGGCAACATAGATGGATGAAGTAATGCTCTAATATCTGTTTTTCTGACATTTACTGCATCGAGCTTCTTTTCCGAACATTGTAAAAACAAACGGAGTTACGATCAACCGGAAGCAGTTCAGCGTGTTTGGTTCTGCGCAAACACGCTGAATCAGTTATATCTCATATAATATATCTGACGAAATTGTTTTATGAATGTATTGTTTTAAGAAAAAAAAGGCATTTTAAATGCCACCGATAATCACATTTAATGACTTTTAATGCCAATTAAGGCCTTAATCTAAAAAAATAACTGAATGACTTATAATGCTTTTTAATGACCTGCGGAAACTCTCTATAAATCCCTGAATGGCTTAGCACCTAAATACATCACAGACTAGTTATCAATCAAATAAGACTGCTGCAGCCAGAGGCAGTCAGCTTTTTTTGTTACTTTTTGTGTTTCTGTCAATCACCACTGCAAGTGGCAGCAGAGAAGAGCTTCTCGATCTTCTGCTGAGTCCCGAAGCCTGTGGACCGTACCGATCGCTGAAACAGGACTTTATTCTACTCCAAGTACAACGGCCAGTAGGATCTCCACTCTGCCTGCCGCTAAGGCCTACGTTCAGGAGACGAGGCTGAGGAGGCGATGACCGCACCAGGCTAACGGCTAATCCACACTGACCAGCCCTACCCAGTCTCCTACAGGCAAATGTTAGATCCCATGGCAATAAAATGGATGAAATTCAGTTAAAAATTGCCTCACGTAAGTTAGACAGCTGTGTAGCGATTTCCATGGAGACCTGGCTTAATGACTCGGTGCCTGATGGAGGGGTAGAGCTAGCAGGCCGCTCTGTTTACAGGGCTGATTGGAACGAGGCGACTGAGAGACAAAGAGGAGGAGGATTAATTATATATCTTCATAACACCTGGTGCACAGCTGTAAAAAAGATCAGAAGCTTCTGTTCCCCCGACCTGGAATATCTAGCAGATAAGTGCAGACCTCTTAAACTGTCCAGAGAGATCAGCTCGTGATTATTATTGCTACATACATCCAGCCCAAAGCTTAAGCTAAGACAGCCCTGGAAGATCTTTACTTTTTTATCAGTGGACTTATAAACAGAAACCCAGAAGCGGCTATGATAACTGCTGGGGACACGAGATCAGGTTGACTGTAAAATCCTAGGAGCCTACAAAGCTGCTGCAGCTCTTCACTTTGGTTCATCAGATCACGTCTCTTTAGACCTGATTCCTGCCGACAAGCCTCTGATCTGCAGAACCAGGCTGTGATAAAAAACATCCAGGTTTGGACAGAAGAGGTTCAGCTCTACAGGTGACCTCCTCCCTGGAAAAGGACGCTGTCTGGTTAGAACGTCTCCACAGAGGACGCTGTCTGGTTAGAACGTCTCCACAGAGGACGCTGTCTGGTTAGAACGTCTCCACAGAGGACACTGTAAGCAGCCAGAAACGCTTTACAGAACGTAAAAGCATGAAATGAAAGGTTCTGGATGAATTCCCCTCAGCCTAATAATGACTCCTCGTTCTGGTCTGTGAACCTGACCTAAAATAAAGACAGTTTAACGTTCCGGTCAGCTGTTCCCCGCTGCGGTCATTATCAGGCTCTGGATTCAGTTCCAGCTCTTCTATCTGCTGGGAGAGTCGTTGAGATGCAGCATCACTGCAGCTGCAGAGCGGGGGACTCTCTCTGTGTCACATAAAGGTCCAACAGCTTTTATTTCTACCTGCTCACGATTTAAACTGCTGACATTTGATCAAACATGCAATAAATAACTGAAATAATGTTTGATAAAATAATCTGTTTCATATTTTTACATTCCCTAATCCTGAATTCATGTGTGTGTGTGTGTGTGTGTGTGTGTGTACATATGTATAGGTAGACATTACTATGTGTATCAGAGCGTAGCCAATCCTCTTACAGTTCAACATATTATTATGCATTAGTGCGCTGGGTCACTACATTCACCTGAAATATTCATGCAGGATTTCCCTGAGCTCCAAGCCTCATCCGTCACACACACACACACACACACACACACACACACACACACACACACACACACACACACACACACACACACACACACACACACACACACGGTTGTGATTGATCCTGACATCAGGAGGTTGTTTCTGTTGGTTTTCCTGCTACAACTGAAGCAACGTTAGACAGAAGACGACATTTTCTCCACTCCTGAGACACATTCCTGCTGCTGGCTGTTCATTTAAGCTTAGCTTTGGTTTAACTGTAGTTTGTTTAAGTATTCAACATTTTTAAAGCAGATAAAAGGTCCAGGCATCTGCACACGTCATCATGGATGAGACAGACAGGAACAAAACAGCCTATAAAATATATAAAGTCATACAATTTGAGTGATTTCATGAATAAAATGCAGGAGTTATTATTTCAGTAACAATATAAAAACTTAAACCAATAATCATTTCAATTAAAAAATGTGCATCCTGCTGCTATTCTCCTGTTTGTCCCCTGAAAATGTATTTTCTGTTTTAGATGGTAGTTGCTGCTCTGCCTGTTCCTTTGTGTTGGAGTCTAAAGTCAAATTCCCTCAACCTTGGCAAATGAAGTGGATTCTGATTTTAAAACACAGGCTGTGTTGGGAGGAGACAGAGCAGGAGGCTTTCAGTGAAAGCGGTTCTGATGCTCTCAGTCCAGATTGGAGGGTGTTCAGAGCAGAGCAGGAGAAAAACTTAAAGCTTTCTTTCCTGCAGAGAAATACTAAATATCATCTGAAGGCAAAACAGCTTATGTTTTCTGACAAAAGTCCACCAATCGGTAGGAACCCAGCCAATCAGAGCCTCGGTCACCAGAGGCATCCAGGGTGGATTTCATCCTACACTCAAGGAAGACCTGCCAGCTTTAGCATCCCGGTGCCAGCGGTGGCGAGGCGGCTACAAGCGGGGACAAATCTCAGAGCTGACCCCTAAACCAACAGGCTGAAGCTGGCAGATGCTCAACCTCAGCGGGATCAGCTGCAGGAAGAGAAGAAGCTCTGCGGGACAAACAGGTCTGCTTCCTGTAATAAAAACCCAGCTCACCCCTAATTAGGAGATTTTATGTTTAAGATGAACTTTAAAGAAAGCTCTGCATCAATAATTCATCCCAGGTTCTTGAAACTGGTAAAGAGCGCAAAAGTTTTACCTTAAACAGCTTCATTAAATGTATGTTCTCACAGGAAACAGATACATCTGAAAAACAGCATCACTTAGGTCCTTTCAGCATTTAAATCCAGTTTCAATTAGTCCTGACGGATCGGCACTGAATCAAGGCGGGCTGCACAAATGCAAAAGTTAATAAAGTCATTTTGGAAAATCTCAAGAATCTTTAAAATGTTTTATTTCTTGAATTAGGACAATGCATATTAATCAACAAATCAGGAAATTGCATCTGCTGTCCTACGGCAGGCACCATAAAACATTACACATTCATCACATTACCTACAGCGGTCTACAAAAACCATTTACGATAATGAAGAGAAAGATTAAAATAGACAACAGTGTGGATTATACATGTGAACAGTCCTGCACCGCTGTATGTTACAGTCACCCCTGGTTAATGCTCTGGTATCGACTCTACTGTGCATTTTCTTCTGTATAAAATCCTGCAGAGGTGGAGGTGCAAGCCCGTTGAAAACTTTAAAAACAAGACAGACATCTGAAAACGCTTGATAGCTGTCCAAATCTAAAATATTATACTTACTAAAGATATTACAATAATCAAAACGAAGAGGTTTCCTGTCTGATACTTTCAATGTTTTCTTGAAGAGTCTTGATAGGTTTTAAATATGGGACCAAGTGGTGTAACAATAGTTATGTGAGTAAAAATCATTGCGTGCATATAAGCTTTGGCAGATTCAAGAGTCAGAAAAGGTCTTATATGATATAATAATAATAATATGATGATATTGACAAGTTAAATCTAATGAAGTTTGAAGTTGCTTTACATGTTGGGTTTTGTATCAAAGACCACGCCGTGATGCTTAAACGGATCCACCACATCAAGACTTTGATCATTAAGTAAAACAGATGGATGCAGACCATCAGTTGTCTGTCGTGAAAAAAAAAACATAAAAACAGTTTTTTTAATGTTAAGATGCAGACGAGAGTTTTGAAGCCAACAGGAAATTGATACCATGGCTCCAGAGAGCATTGCAGCCACTTCTTGTTTAGTTTTTGAGCACACAACGCCGTATCATCTGCATATAACTGCATTTTTATATTTAGACAGACATTTGGTAAATCATTTACATAAAGACTGAATGAAATCGGTTCGAGCATTGAGCCCTGTGGGACTCCAGCAGTGCTTTTCCTATTTGTTCAGCTCAAATATGATTTCATCCAGTAGTGGGCACGTAGCTAACGGCTTTAGAGAAATTATAATTTGTCAGTTTTGCCAAGAGGAAGTGATGATTTATGGTATGGATGATTTAAGTTAATTGCATGGCCACCCACTTTTCTGCCAATTTTAATACGATTGGCAACGTACTTATTGGCTGATAGTTCTCTGGTTTTGTCTTGTAACCAGCTTTGAAGACTGGAGTAACTCTTGCAGTCTTCCATGTTGGTGGAACTTCATATTGATTCATTGTCAAATTTAATTTAATAATTATTTAAATTTTCACTGTGTATGCACAGAATCACTGTGCATGCTCAGAGCAGTCAGAGTGTCCATTGAAATGCGATTTGACCATTTTTTCTGTATTTGTGTTATTATCTTTAAATCATGCAATGTTCACACAATTACAACTAAATACAAAAAAAACACCCCACCTAAAATAAGATAAACATAGAAAAAAGCAAGAAAAGTGAAAACTTGCATGCTGGAAGTTATTCTGTTTGTGGATGAGCTTCCGGTTTATGTGAGCTTCAGGGTTGCATAGTCCGCTTATTTTAAGTGACTCTTTAGTCACTTGTAACTTTCGTGAGTCGGCGGTTACGGTTTCTTGGCTTTGTTTCAGAACGTGAAGTTGCTTTTTTCCAACAGAACGCCTTTTTGTGCTTATTGCGCTTAACAACAGTGCTTATTAGCCCCATCCTCCCTGACCACTATTGTACGAGCAGGAAAGGTCCTGGTGAGAGTAAATACCAGCTGAATACGTGCGTTTGTGCTGATCACAGGTGACGTGTGGGGATTTCCTTGCTGATCTTTGGCTTCTTTTCATGCATTAAGTTGATTGCCTGTTTGTCTACTTTAAAAACTAGGCTTAAAACTTTCCTTTGTGACAAAGCTTCTAGTCAGAGTGGCTCATGCTACCCTGAGCTACCTCTATAGTTATGCTGCTATAGGCTTAGTCTGCTGGAGGACATCAGGGTCTATTTCTCTCTCTCTGCTGAGTTCTCCTACTGCTCTCCAATCTGCATTGTTTGTTGTTATTTCTGCTAACTTTTTGTTCTCTGTCTTTCTTCTCTTCATAGAAGGTACACCTGGTCTGGTGTTCTGTTAGCTGTGACATCATCAGGGGAGGCAGATCATCCTCTATTACCATCTAACATAGAAAGTACTCCTGGGTCAATGTGAGCTTCTGAGCTTTCTGTGTCTCTGCTCTGTCTTCTCTAACATAGAAAGTACTCCTGGGTCAATGTGAGCTTCTGAGCTTTCTGTGTCTCTGCTCTGTCTTCTCTAAGCCCCAGTGGGTGGAGGCAGATGAGCGTTCACACTGAGCCTGGTTCTGGTTCTGCTGGAGGTTCTCCTCCCTGTTAAAGGGGAGTTTTCCTCTCCACTGTCGCGTCATCCCTGTGGCTCTACGCTTCTCCAGGAGTGAATGCTGCTTGTCAGGACTTTGATGCAATCAACTGGTTCCCTTATATAGGAAATGTTTGGCCAATCTGTATAATATGATTGATTTCACTTTGTAAAGTGCCTTGAGATGACATGTTTCATGAATTGGCACTATATAAATAAAATTGAATTAAATTGAGATTGAATTAATAAATTCTGTAATAAAACATATTTTTTCTTAGTATTAACTGTAATTCTACGTGAGTTCAGCGGGTTTCTTCCTCGCATTTAATCTGTTGAGAGAGGAGAGGACAGACTCTCCTGCCTTTCTACTAATGCTGCTTTCTTTGTGCTGACTTTGAGTCCTCGACATTTCCACCAACGTTTCAGCTGTTCTCCGCTGGTTTCTCCATTGAAGCAGGTTGAAATCAAGTTCCTGGGATGTCGTCGTCTACCCAAATGATCGGTATTCTAGTTTGCACTCAGCTTGTCCAAACATCCAGGAAACCGGAGCTGTCTCTGTGCAAATGTGACCTGATTTGAGGATTGTCCCATTCACCCTCCCTTAGTCTGCCTGTTTGCTCCCCTGTTATCTCACCTGCCTCCAGTGTCATTCTCCCCTCATCCCTCAGTTTATAATCTGTGTTGCTGGCCGTGGTTCAGCAGCGACAACCACCGACCCAGATCATCTAGCTTGACTGGGTGTCCAGAGATGGACGGGTGGCGTTGAGGGAGAAACGGATATCCCAGCCTTGAGTGGGAGACATTACAGCGAAGATTTGAGATCCTGGATGGGTTCCATTAGAAGAGCAGGAAGGACTTGAGATTCTCTGAGTTAGTGCTGGAGAGAGGATGATGAAGGCTGAAGATGTCAGAGCTGCAGTGGAGGACCGTGATGTGGAAGAGTTCCTCGGGGGAAATATGCCACACAGTTTTGTTGAAGGAATCACCTGAGAACACCTGAGAGCTCGTAGGTTAGCTGAGCAGCAGTAGGGCAACGTTTCCTGAAAGAAACACAGAAGCTCCAGGAGAACGATGATGAGAACAGAGGGGCTTGACTACCGGGTGATGGTCCTGCAGCTCCTCATGTCCCCAGCAGCCTGATGAGGGGAACAGGTGTGAATCAGCAGCAGGTATGGCCGACCTGCTGCAGTTCTCATGAGTTTCCTACTTGTTTAAACATCTTTTTTACAGCTCTGCCCATCACATGCAAACAGAGAAGTCGTCTGCAGCCCAGGTTTGTTCTTGCAGCAGCAAGCCCTGGAAATCAGAGCCTTCTCCAAGTCGCTCCCATTGTGCAGTGATGTGGTGGGAGACCCAGTTCTGCTGCAGCGCTGCGTCCCACCCGCCTGCCTCCATCCTCATCCTGCATGCTGTCTGTCACACAGGGAAGTACGAGGCTGTGAGTCTGCAGGCTGCTCCAGCAAACCAGAGGTTCATTTCTGCAGCATTACTGATCCACAAAAACAGTCTTTATGTGAACTGCAGAAAGACAGAAGTGATGATGGAGATGATTCAGATCCCCAATAAACTCAAGCTCCATAACACCTTTAAACACAAGGAAATATCAGATTTCAGTTTAGTTCTCTTAATTGGCAGGAAAGCAAAATGGAGATGGAGGTTAAAAGGTTCATTTAGCTTTGTTGAGAACAATGTGCCACAGCTGCTGCTGAATAATCCATGTGTCGTCTAGACAAAAGTTTCTGGTTGTGGAGGGATTCAGAAGTCCAAAGGGGGACTGGAGCTTGAAGACAAGCTTTGGATAATCCGAGATAATCCTTCAGGCGAAATGTCGGTCAGAGAGGAGAAAAAGAAAGCAGCATATGTCATCAGGGGAAAAGAGCGTGAAGCAAAGGAAGAAGGAAAATTCCCAAACCCAGGAACATCAGCCGGACACTTTTCCAGAGATTGGAACAAGAAAAACCTGAAGACAGTTTTTTAAAGGAGAAACAGATGGTTCCTGTCAGCTCTGGAGGTCAAGAAACCCAGATCCTTCCTCCTCCTGATCCTCCTCATCCTCATCCTGGGTGTTTCCTATTTAAAGTAGAAGCAGGTCCTCAGATTCTCAGCGAGGAGACCAGAACGTCGGCATTTCTCCAGAACCAAGCAGTTTTCTGAACCCTGATGCTGCTTAGGGTTTCTCAGATCTGGTCTGCAGTGACTGACTCCTTCCACCCACTCATGTTCCACAGAGCAGAAGAACACCTCCACGGCTGAGACACCTCAAATAGATCCCAGGCCGTCTTTCACCTTTTCCTGTCTGCGTCCTGCTGACTGCCCCTTCCTCCTCTCACGCCCTTCCTCATCCTTCCCTCCACCGAGCCGGAGAAATGTCCGTCTCGCTGGGATTAGGAAGGAGGCATTAGTGCCTCATTAACACATCAGATAGCAGGTTTAAGAGCGCGCTGAAGGACGAGGCCAGGGGAGAAGAAGAGGAGAGCTTAGAAAGACAGAAGTGGAGGTGCTCCTGCATAAACAAGCTGATATCTCCATTTCTGCAGCTGCAGCCTTTCCTGGGAGTTTCTGAAACCTCCATCACCTCTGAGAGGAATATGAAGCTAATTAAAAGCTGTATTCCCAGAGGGAATGTGGGGCTGATGAGAATGTGTAGCAGTTAGAGGGATTCTCAGGGGACTGCTAGTGTGGAGCAGAGAACTTCAGGAGACGACAGCGTTCCCAGGCAGAGATAGTGCTCCAGCATGTTTAGGTTCTCTCCGTCTTTATTACAGACCCCAAAGCCCTGCAGCCTTTCCTTTTCCCAGCTCAAACAAATCTTTCTCCTATGCAATTAGCAGCAGAGGCCTAATTCCTGTGTCCTCGGCTCCAACTGCAAATCCATTTACGCCCGCAGGCCATCGCTGCAGCCAGCTCCAGCAGAAGTCAGCAGGCTGAATATGGAACAGATCCTCCACATATCGATGCATCCAGGCTCAAACATCAGCTGCTGCGAGGGGTCAGGCTGCACTGAAAGCCTCTCAGCTGGGCCTGACCATGGCACATCCTGAGAGTGTGCACCCCCCCCCCCCCCCACACACACACACACTGAGCTCCCAACGCAGAACCTACCCCTCTCCACCTCCACTCCCAGGCTCATGCAGCAAACTGGCAGTAAGATAAAGCTCATCTGAACCGATTTAAAGACCAAAGGTCAACAGAAGTCGACTGCTTTAATTCAACGTTGGACGTTCTGGACGATCTGCTGGCAGAAAAACATCAGAGATGGTTTCCTTCAGAGCAAATCACACTTAAAGTCTCCTCTCAGAGGAGAGGATGGAAGCTTCTCTGCCCCACCAAAACAAAAGAAAGGTCACACTCTAGTATTTCGTTGGACCCCCTTTAGCTTTGATTACGGCACGGATTGGCTGTGGCATTGTTTCAATAAGCTTCTGCAATGTCTGCAAAAAGGGAACTAAAAGTAAGCTAAATTTTCTTGAAATGAGTATATTTCCCTTGATTTAAGCAGCTAAATAAAAGTATTTGCCAATGGAATAAGAGATATCTAATTTATCTTATTTTAGGGGTAAAAATACTCATTCCACTGGCAAATAGTCTTATTTAGCTGCTCAAATCAAGGGAAATATACTCATTTTAAGAAAACTTTACTTATTTTTAGTTCTCTTTTTGCAGTGAGGATGTATTTCCACCCAGTGTTGCATTAATATTTCACCAAGATCTTGCATTGATGATGGTAGAGTCTGCTTGCTGCACACAGCTTCTCCAGCGCACCCCAAAGATTCTCAGTGGGGGGGGGGGGGGGGGGCATGGGGGTCTGGACTCTGGGGGCCAATCCATGTGTAGAAATGACGTCTCCTGCTCCCTGAACCACTCTTTCATAATTCGAGGAATCCTGGCATTGTCCTCCTGGAATCCGGCGTCCACCTCTGGGACGGAGCCATCAGGGAAGAGAACATCCATTGATGGAGTAACCTGGTCATTCAGCTGGTCAGCTGACCTCATCCCAGACTGTAGCGCTGCCCCACAGAGCAGCAGGCGCTAGGCATGACGGCTGCACCATAATATTAATTCCATGGACAGTTCTTAGCCCACTTCTGGTGGTTTCTGCAACCTCCGTAAGGTTTTCTCTTCGTCATGCATCCCAATGAGCTGACCCTTCTGAAACCACGACCACAGATGTGTCCTTCCACACGGTGGTTTAAGAAATGAGAAGCAACTCGTTGCACCTGTTGGGGTTAAGTAACTTGCAGCCCAACTGAAACACCATCACCCATCCAGTAATTACCCTAACCTGTTTGCTTAGTTAAATCCAGGTGGGACGTTTTTTGGCCAGGCGGTGTATTTCTCCATCAGATCCATGGAGGAAGATTCAGATTCAACCCTTTAAGAAAACAGTTTGTTTCTCATCACTTCCTGACTGGCGATTAAACGGAGCTGCTGTAAACGTGTCAGAGGTTTCCTTACAGTAGATTTATGTCAGAGAAGACCACAGATCACGTTAGCTTCCTCAGTGGGAGTTCATTAACCTGCTGCAATCTGCTGCAGGGGAGACATGCTCCATCAGAGATGTTCTCCAGTCCTCCTGCTCTGGGTCCAGAGGACGTCCCAGAACAGAACCGGTCCTCCTGATCAAGTTTATCCAGCTGCAGATCAGCTGCTCCATCAGACCAGAGATGGTAAAGAAGGTCTCCAGCAGCGCCCCCTGCAGGCCAGGAGACCTCAGCCTCCTCAGCAGGTAGATTCTGCTCTGACCCGTCCTGTAAGAGCATCAGGGCTATAAGTCCGGTCCAGTTCATGGTTCTGAACACCCAGGTACTGAGGAGAGTCCTCCATCTCCACATCAGCTCCCTGGAATTTACGACACCTTAACAACACATTCTCATGTCTCCAACGTCATCTTGATAAAGTTTCCACTCCCCTGGGACGCCTCCATCTTTTTTCTCATCCAGTCACCAACTTTGATGGATTTCATTGACAGAGAAATCCATGGAAACCTTCCTTTTCTTCTGCAGAATCAGTTACTCAGACCCATGTCCACTTGGACCAACAGATCTGGTTGTGATGGACCAGAACACACCCCCCCCCCCCCCCCCCAGCAGCTGCAGCAGTGCTATTACTGCCAGGCTGCTCCGATCACTGAATGATGACAGAACCAAACACATATTTCACACAGGCTCACCTTTATCGCTGTGCATCGACAGCTTGCTAACAAAGCTCAGGAAGGCTGTGAGAAACAAAACGCTGAAGTGAGGAGAGGAAGGTGCATAGAGAAGTACAGCGGTATGAATAATGGACAGAGTGTGTGTTTACTCCCAGCGCTCCCAGAATTACTCTCTGCCTTTAGCATTTAATCAATGAGTCTGCTTCTGTATTTCCAGGCTCTCAGCTGCTACTTTCCTCTCTGTGGCAGTGCTGCTCTCACAGCTTTATCCACATGACACCAGCAAAGGGTCTGGCTAAGGCTTACCTTCTGAGCAGGACATGAGTTCAATTCAATTCAATTCAATTTTATTTATATAGCGCCAAATCATGAAACATGTCATCTCAAGGCACTTTACAAAGTCAAGTTCAGTCATATTATACAGATTGGGTCAGATTATACAGATTGGTCAAAAATGTCCTATATAAGGAAACCAGTTGATTGCATCAAAGTCCCGACAAGCAGCATTCACTCCTGGGGAACCGCAGAGCCACAGGGAGAGTCATCTGCATTGTCCATGGCTTTGCTGCAATCCCTCATACTGAGCAAGCATGAAGCGACAGTGGGAAGAAAAACCACCCATTAACGGGAAAAAAAACCTCCGGCAGAACCGGGCTCAGTATGAACGGTCATCTGCCTCGACCGACTGGGGTTACAGAAGACAGAACAGAGACACAACAAGAGAGACAAAAAAGCACAGAAGCACACATTGATCTAGTAATCTGTTCTACATTAGATGGAAGTAGCGGGTGAGCCGTCTTCTCTGGATGATGTCACAGTTAACAGAACGCCAGACCAGGTGTACCTACTATGAAGAGAAAAGAGAGAGAACAGAAAGTTAAAGCAGAAATGACAACACATAATGCATAATTGAAGAACAGTAGAACTCAATATAGTGAGAAAATCAGATCCTGATACACTCCAGCAACCCAAGCCCACAGCAGCAAAACCACAAAGGTAGCTGAGAGTAACATGAGTCACTAGTTACAATTTTTGTCAAAAAGAAAAGTTTTAAGCCTAGTCTTAAAAGTAGACGGGGTGTCTGCCTCACGGACCAAAACTGGGAGTTGGTTCCACAGGAGAGGAGCCTGATAGCTAAAGGATCTGCCTCCCATTCTACTTTTAGAGACTCTAGGAACCACCAGCAGACCTGCAGCCTGAGAGCGAAGTGCTCTGTTAGGAACATACGGGGTAATCAGAGCTCTGATATATGATGGAGCTTGATTATTAAGGGCTTTATACGTTAGAAGAAGAATTTTAAATTCTATTCTTGATTTAACAGGAAGCCAATGAAGGGAAGCTAAAATTGGAGAAATATGATCCCTCTTGTTGATTTTCATCAGAACTCTTGCTGCAGCATTTTGGATCAGCTGAAGGCTTTGAACTGCATTTTGTGGACTTCCTGATAGTAAAGAATTACAATAGTCCAGCCTTGAAGTAACAAATGCATGGACCAGTTTTTCGGCATCACTCCTGGACAGAATGTTTCTAATTTTGGCGATATTCCGGAGGTGAAAAAAGGAAACTCTGGAAACCTGTTTAATATGGGATTTAAATGACATGTCTTGGTCAAAAATAACACCAAGATTTTTTACTTTATTACCAGAGGCCAGGTTAATGCCACCCAGATTAAGTGATTGGTTAAGAAGTTTATTTTTTGAGGACTCTGGCCCAAAGATTAAAACTTCGGTCTTGTCAGAATTTAGATGCAGGAAATTTAAAGTCATCCAGCTTTTGATGTCATCAAGACATGACTGCAGTCGAAGTAATTGATTGGATTCATCAGGATTTATTGATAAATATAGCTGAGTATCATCAGCATAACAGTGGAAATTAATCCCATGCTGTCTGATAATTTTGCCAATCGGAAGCATATATATAGTAAAGAGAATTGGTCCAAGGACTGAACCCTGTGGTACTCCACAGGTGACCCTAGAGTTTGAGGAAGATTTATTATTAACATGAACAAATTGGAATCTGTCTGACAGATAAGATTTAAACCAGCCTAATGCTTTCCCCTTAATCCTTACAGTATGCTCAAGTCTTTGTAGGAGAATATTGTGATCAACTGTATCAAACGCAGCACTGAGATCTAACAGGACAAGTATAGACACAAGTCCATTATCTGAGGCCATGAGAATATCATTAGTGACCTTCACCAGAGCTGTTTCAGTGCTATGATGAGCTCTGAAGCCTGACTGAAACTCCTCAAGTAGGTCATTACTTTGTAAATGTTCACATAGTTGATTAGCAACTACTTTCTCAAGAATTTTAGATAAGAAAAGAAGATTAGATATAGGTCTGTAATTTACTAACTCATCTTGATCAAGAGAAGGTTTCTTAAGTAAAGGTTTAATAACAGCTACTTTCAAAACCTGTGGTACATATCCATTTACTAAGGATAGATTAATCATGTCTAAAATAGTGCCACTGATCAAAGGGAATATGTCCTTAAACAACTTGGTTGGGATTGGGTCTAACATACAGGTAGAAGGTTTAGATGAAGCTAAAATTTTAGATAGCTCAGAAAGCTCTACTGCTTCTAAACAGTTCAAACACTGCGCAGATTCTAAAGATTCCTCCAATGCTGCCTCACTTACTGAGGACGAGGTAATCATGTTTGGGAGGATGCCAATTATTTTATTTTTAATGGCATCAATTTTATTTATGAAGAATCCCATAAAATCATTACTACTAAGAGCTAAGGGAATGGATGGATCAACAGAGCTGTGGCTCTGGGTAAGTTTGGCAACTGTACTAAAGAGAAATCTAGGATTATTTTTATTCTCTTCAATTAATGATGAAAAATATGCTACTCTAACTCTGCGGAGGGTCTTGTTATACAACAATAGTCTGTCCCTCCAGATTAAGTAGGATTCCTCTTGGTGTGTAGAGCGCCATTTTCTCTCCAATTTCCTAACATTGTGCTTCAAGGAACGCAGCTCTGAATTAAACCAAGGAGCCAGCTTCCTGTGAATAATCACCTTCTTTTTCAAGGGAGCTACATTGTCTAATGCAGAACGCAATGAGGAAGTCACATTGTTAGCAAAGGTATCGATTTGTGAATGGGAAGAAACAGCAATGCTGCCATCTACAGGGCATTTCTGCAATACTGAGGATATTAAGAAGGGGACAGACTCTTTAAGTTTTGATACAGCATTATCCGATAAAAATCTACTATAATGGAACCCTCTTTTGGGGGTGGAGAATTCAGTTAGATTAAACTCAAATGTTATTAAAAAATGATCAGACAGGACAGGGTTGTGAGAGAATACTGTTAATTCTTCACAATCAATGCCATATGTCAGCACAAGGTCTAAAGTATGGAGCCGAGAGTGCGTCGGTTTATGCACATTTTGAACAAAACCAATTGAATCTAGGATAGTTTTAAAGGCTACACTAAGGTTATCACATTCAGTGTCAACATGGATGTTAAAATCACCCACTATAATAACCTTATCAGTATTTAACACCAAATCAGATAAGAAATCTGACAACTCATCCAAAAACTGAGTGTAAGGGCCTGGTGGACGATACAAAACAACAAACAGAAGAGGTTTTATTGCTTTGCAGTTTGGATGAGGGAAACTGAGGGTTAAATGTTCAAAAGAACTGTAATTATTAGTTGGCCTGGGACTAATTAATAAATCAGACTGAAAGATAGTTCTCCCTGTAATGTTCTTTAAAGACGTCTTACAGAGCTCTCAGAGAACCTTAACCACTGTCAGAGCATCCTGGACATTTTAGCAATCCTCCCTACAAAACTGTAAGGAGAGCTTTCAGACTCCATGAACTCCAGGAACTCCAGGACCTCCAGGACCTTCAGGAACTCCAGAACCTCCAGGAACTCCAGGACCTCCAGGACCTCCAGGACCTTCAGGAACTCCAGAACCTCCAGGAACTCCAGAACCTCCAGGACCTCCAGGAACTCCAGGACCTTCAGGACCTCCAGAACCTCCAGGACCTCCAGGACCTCCAGGACCTTCAGGAACTCCAGGACCTCCAGGACCTTCAGGAACTCCAGGACCTCCAGGACCTCCAGGACCTCCAGGAACCAGGCCTTTCAGAATCAGTCCCAGAACTATCTGGAACTGATCTGTTTTTTCTTCAGATTTACTGAGTGGCACATTTAAGCAGGTCAAAGTCAGGACCAATCAGATTTTGTTCCTTCAAACTGAAACTGTTTCTGAAACAGGATTTTAGTATCAAAGTTGTGCACATTTCTCCCTGATCAGCATATGAACTGATGGGAAGGATATGATTAGAGTTGAAAGAAAAAAATCTGTAATTAAGCAAAGTTATTGGCCCTGAAGCAGTTTGTTGTTCTCATAAAACTGCCTCCTCCTACAGGGAATAAATAACCTTCATCATGTCGGCTCATAAATGATGATCAGGAATGAGAAACGACTTGAATCTCCTCAACTGTTAGTTCGCACCTCTCTCTGCAAAGTTCCACCGATCGCTGCTTGGAAACTCAGAATTCAACGTAAATACAGAGACTTTTGAAATGAACTGTCAGGGGACAACTTTCTTCCTCTTGGTTCAGTTGCTACACATAGCAGTGATCTCAAAACACCAATGTTCCCACGTTTTCACTTGCACATTAATAAGTTATAGCCAATTAAAAAATCTAAACTCTGGTCCAAGAGGTCACGTGATTCGATTTTTGCTTCTCAGCCAATTAGATCGCTGTATTGTCAGCTGAGCGCGTTCAACCAGTTCATCATGGCTGCGCCCGTAAAGGGTTGTAAACATTTGTTTCCAGACGAAGAAAGCCCAATAATAGAATTTTCTGCTGCCAGCTGGCAAAGATGTTCATGGCAAGGAAAAAGAAAAAGTTCAGACCATCCATCCATCCATCCATCCATCCATCATCCATCCATCCATCCATCCATCCATCCATCCATCCATCCATCCATCCATCCATCCATCCATCCATCCATCCATCCATCCATCCATCCATCCATCCATCCATCCATCCATCCATCCATCCATCCATCCATCCATCATCCATCCATCCATCCATCCATCCATCCATCCATCCCTCCATTTTCTAACATCTATCTCCAGCTGTCAGTAGGTGAGAGGCGTTGTATAACCTGGACAGGTCACCAGTCCATCACAGGACAGAAATAGTCCAGACTTTTGCTCATTTTACTGTAATATCACCAAGACCTGCTGCGCTAGGATAGCACAGGAAGTGCTACTTGCCTGTGCTATCCATTGCTTTTTTGAGATCACTGCCATCTGTAGCAACTGATCCAAGTGGAAGAAAGTTGCCCTCAGTCAGACAGTTCATACGAAAGTTCTTAAGGAGACGTCCTACAGATTCTGGCCTGTATATCTGTAGACATTATCTACATAGATGCCTGGTTGGGCGGGTTCTGCCTAAGCTGGGGATGCAATGTTTGCCATTAAACAGTATCAGAATGACTTTAATCTCAGAATATACTTTATATTCGTAATATTTTTATTTTTGCAATATTACAAGTTTATTTTCATATCAATTGGCTTCATTCTCCTGACTTTATTCCCATAAAGAGTAAAAATAATTATAGGAATCTAACCGGGCCCTATTACTCCAGGACTGAAATAGTTCTGCAAACTGTGACTATTCTGGAAATGTTCCCCTCTTAATTCTCGTAATATGATGTTTTTCTCATAATATTACCACTTTTGTCTTTTTTTACTTTATTCGCCTGTGATTTTATCTCATATTAGTAACTTTATCTCTTTAAAACTCCCCCATAAAGTCTGTTGCTAATCTGTGTCTATACCAGATCTTAAAAGGTTCACATGGTTTTATGAAATAATGAAGACCACAATGTTTAAATTTAACCAATTGACTTTTATATTCATAACACACACACATATATACATATATACACATACATTTATAATCTGAACTTATACTTATATATTAACACACACCTATTTATTTAGAATACTTCAAAATCTTTATGTGCACATCGATCAAAAGCCAGTCTGGCTGCCAATCTCCATGAATTAATCTCTCTATATTTGAATACTTAAAACATAAACACAGGGAACATAGATGTTCACTACTCTCTGCCTCATACAACATGGCGCTGACGTCGAAGTGCAAACCTGCGCCCAATGAGGCGTCTGCCTTTATAATGTCTATGTGTATATCCACTATTCATTATTCATTTATTTTTATTTGCTTAAATGGTCAGATCTGGTAGAATTGGAGTTTGATGAACAAATTGTGAGTTCTGCCCCGATCCTCCAGCCTCCAGAACCTCCTTCATCAGCCAGAACTTTCCGCAGGAGGTTCTTAGTCCCCCATAAAAGATGCTAATGACTTTTTTCATCATCTTCCCAAAGCTGGCCTTTGGAAAAAAAAAAAAAAAGGAAAAAAAAAAAAGAGAAAAAAAAAAAAAAAAAAAAAAAGCTGGCCTTCAAACAGAGACTCATCCATTTCCAGAAGTCACGTGAGGTCAGCTGCTGCTCACGTGATCTTTGTCACAGAAAACATGATCCAGGATGGCTATTTAAGCCGTTCCACTTTGATTAAAATTTCCTTTACACAAAGCCCAGAGAGCATCAGAGATTTCTGAACAGATGGAATAGTTTGCAGACTTTTTGGCGACTGCTTTTAAGCACAGCCAACATTTACTAATCTGCCCAACGTCCTCCAGACTAGAATCAAGCTGCAGGTTTGGGTTCGACTCAGGAAATGGATTTCTAAAAGTATGAAAAATACGTATCCTAGTTATTGTATGCAAATTCATCACAGTTATTTGTTTATACATGTTAACTGTATTCATTTCTGCACCAGTTGGAATACTTTTGTACCACAGAACATTATCTACATGAATTTAATCTGCAGGGACAAATTACTGAACACACATGCAAGCAGCATTCAGATGGATTTGTGGGTCTACGCTGTTATTATTAGCTCCTAATAAATAACAGGAAGCATACGCTGAAGGATAATACAGAGATAGCAGTAAATAACAGGGCTGCATTGAGTTCTGCTTGTTTGCTTTTGAGAACTGGAAGGATCTGCGTCCTCAGGGTGAGAAAAACAGGCCGACAGGAAGCAGACGTGTTGCTGGTGCGTGATGGTGGGACCAAAGTGGACCAGTAGGTCTGTGGTAACGCTCACATTAGGAGGAGTCAGCTGCATGACAGGAAGAAGCAATGATGGGTTTATAAGGAACTTATCAGGAAGACCAGAAGCAGGCAGCAGTGAGCGAGGAGATCCGGTCCAATCAACCGACTGAGCGGCTGCTGAGGAGCTGAGGACACATCCTTGATGAGCGGAGTCAGAGCAAAGGAGCTGGAACAGAACAGAACACGAGAACCAAGAAAATCAACACAAAGGGCCGAAACAACACAGAAAATAAAACCTAAAGAACTGAAAATGATCCAAATTCAACAATAAGAAGCAAACTAGGATCCAGACCTCACAGCTGTGCCTCACAGCCATGAGAAATCAAAATATCAGACTCTAATGGCCTTCCTATAATGCACGGGTTTATCAGTGTTATAAGACGACTCCATGCCTTGACTCTTCTGTCTCTGTCTCTCCGAGGTCGGTCGTGTCTTTCTCTCCTCTCCAGCTTTCACCCCCCCCCCTCCTGCTTCTGCTGCTATGTCTTGTCTTTCTGAGCACTTTCATCATATCAACCGAACTCTGAAAAACATGCATCTGGTAAGCTGGTCTATGGTCAATACTATTGATACATTTTTTTTAACGGGTAGGCAACGACAGGGGGACGCGTCCGGTCCTGATTGACTCATTTTATGAGATACACCCTAACGTTTGAAACGTTTATATTTGGATTGAGGATACTTGGATCTCTACTTATTGTTTTTTGTGGATTTTTGATGTATCAGCAAATACAGTGGATGTCAGTAGCCATTTGGCCTTGATCAGGCTGCCGGCTGCATGACGCACTCACTAAGGCGGTGAACGGACAGATCTGGAAGGTGGAGGAGCAGAGCTGAAAAGCTGGCTGTGCTGGAACGCAGACTGACTTTGGTGGTTGAACTCATGGGAAGATGGGATAAAATCTGGAAGTGAAGCGCGAAAAAGCCCAATAATTCTGAAAATTGGATTTCACCATTTGGAGCCAGCAAAGACTTAAAGCTGACGGGAAAGTCAGTGCAGCTTGTCTCATAACAAATAACATATTTGCCCTCCTTATCTCTACTCCTGGATTGTTATGGCGGAGAGTGCTCAGAAACCCCCCCCCCCGCTGACATCTGTGGATGCTTCCTGAACTGTTGGCCGGGTGATAACATCAAGGACAATGGCCTCTGGAGAGCGTTCACAGAAATATAAACACTTTCACCCAAACAGTCACACATTACTGATGCTCATATAAACTGATGAACACGCGACGGGTCTCAGATGTTGACCTTCTGCTATATGTGTCTCGTGTTATTTGTGCTTCTCGTGCAATGAGGGTTTTTGTCGGATGCTTCACTCTTTATTCATGAGAGCATAAATTGTCAAGCATCTGTATTTTTTCTCCCCCATGTTGTTGTAATCTTCCTTCAACAGATCCAAGGGCAGCGCCTTGTGGACACAGTAGTGGCCTTGGCAGCACGGCCTCAGTGAACCGTCTCCTCCCTGAAATGTTTGTGATGTTATGTTATGGTGATGGTACTGAAACAGCAATTTCCCTCTGGGAATATTAAAGTATATCTGATTCTGATCTGATGAGCGAAGGTACGACAATAGCAACTTCATCAGCGTGTGTCGTGCATCTGCACCGCCGGCTGGATTTAACGTAAAAGAAGTTGTGGTCGGTTTGTGCCTGGCGTGCAATCCAACCAGCAACCGCCGGTGTTGACAGCCCTCCATGCTCTGATTGGAGCAAACAGGACAGGTTATCCCTGACAGGAAGGCATTCAGAAGTTCTTCTTTGCAGGAAAGCACCATTGAGAACCTGCGGCGCCTCGCATGGTGACGCTTCTGATTAGCAGACGTTGGTCACAGGAAGCAAACATGCTGACACGTTTATGAGAAGAAGAGTTTGGCCTCAGAAAAGAGAAATTAGACCAGACCATGATCCCCCTGAGGAGTTATTAAGAAAGAGACTTTCATACCTAAATTTCTGGAACACTCTACCTTTAAGTTTCTCTAGCCTAGGTAAAGGTTTGTTGATTGAAATATGTTTGATTTGAAGTTGAATTCTTATATTTGAAGAGAGGTTTTGCTCCTTTATTCCATCTGCTGCTGCAGAGCTCAAATCCCAATTTCAACTATTGTCCTGATATGAAAGCCAAGTTGGGCTGGTATTCACAACACCATACCTGACACACTGAGGGTTATTTGATTACATATTAAGCATTTAACTGCACAACAATCTGTAAAAACCATCTTGTGAGGACGAGCACATCAAAGAAAGGCCCTCTGTAAGTAAAGTGTGGAGTGGAGCTTCATAAAAGCCTTGTTGCTTTTTAAAGCTTGACATATTCCTGCTGGTCTCTCTAAGCAGCGATGCATTCAACAGATGATGACAAAACGGTATTTTTAAAGCTATTTCCTCCGTGCTAACTGAAGTTAACTAAGCTGAAGGAAACTGATGCGTCTGAACAGAAACGTAGAGCTCACAGACGTAGAATGTGTTGTGCAGAACTTTATCAGACTGGCATCACATTCTAATCCTTCAGGATCTTTCCATGTTTCCCACAGAGAGCCACTTCTCTTCATTTATGCCCGTGAAGTCTGCCTTATGTGTCTATAAACTGCTGTTATTTCCAGAATCTGCCTGGAATAATTACATATTCAGGTGTTTGGCTTAAAGAGCAACAGATTCTGCTGCTAAGAACAACAACTCAGGTGAATAATGACATTAGGGTGATGAATGCTGCATAAACGATGTTTTCAGAACGTATGAGCAGGAAAATCTTTGTTTTCTCCTCTCCTACTGTGACTTTTTGGTGAACTCTTTCAGTTAGAAGAAATGCAAATGATTTCAAAGTTTGTGAATTTTCTCCCATCTTTGACTCTTGAAAGGACCCCCCCCCCCTCAGTGGTGAGGGTCTCACCTATTTCCATCATTCCCATCCTTGTTTCCTCATTTATTGCACCTCTTATCTCATTTTCCTCTGCTGCATTCTCTGTCTTCTCATTTCCTCTCACTTTGTCTTCTCAACATTCGCTGAGGAGTAGATGATGTAAAAGCTCTTCTAGCCTCTGCAACAGCGACCCGAGCCCACTTTTGTTTTTATGTCTAGACATCTGTTACTCAGAGATTAGTGAGGAGTCAGAGCAGAAAAGGCTACGGCAGCTTGTTGATTGGAGCAGAGATCCTCCTGAGCTCAGAGAGGCGAGCTCAATATCTGGCCGTTTTCCTCAGGATCCACATCTGTGGGAAAAGAAATCTTTAAACAACAAAACATCTTCTGTAGATCCAGCCTGCAGAAACGTTTAGTTCTCAGAGCAGAGACACACATGATCTGGTGCTTAATTGTTCTCTTCTTCTGTTGCTGCTGAGACGGTTTATCTGGAAAATTAGGAGTTTAAACCCAGCTAAGCTCTTAAGCTGCTGTGATAGTTTTATCACCTTGCTTTCTTTGCTGTTCCCTCCTTAAATTCCTGAAATCCTGTCTGTGCTGTGAGACCTAAATGCTCCTTTACACCTGTCCACTGTCTGGTAGAACGTGCTGGCTGTGAGAACGTCTCTGTTTTTCCATGAAGACACTTCACCCAACAGGAGGATGTGCCTACTGAGCAGAAAGTAATGCTAAGGTTCTAAGGGTCACATTTTCCAGGAAATCTTTGATTTCTGAAAGCAGGTTCCTTCCTAACGCTCCCATGGTTCCCATGTGTAGCTAAGTTTCTCCAGCATGAATGACTCCGCGGTTCTGAATGCTGATGGTGAAGTCGATCTTTGATTAAAGTCTGATATGGAGAGAAACTGAACATCTGAGAGGAACCATGATGCAGTTTGGCTGCAGTTCACCTCCTCACCAGCTGAGGCGCCAGTCCCCTCATCTCCAAAATGAGCGCCAGGTCAGAGCTGCTCTGAGGAAGATTGTAGATCCCAACTTTGCATGGAAAGTGACATACGCAATAAAACGTCTGCATTCCCAAACGTGGTCCAATGTGTTCTCCTCACTGGTTCCTGAAAGAAAGAAACTGGACTGCAGCAGAATTTACAGCTATGGGAAACAAGAAGACAGCATTTCTTCTGGTTCTTAAAAACCTTCTCCAGCAGGTAGAACCTCTTTCTAGAGCCGGTAGAACCTCCTTCTCCAGCCAGTAGAACCTCCTTCTCCAGCCGGTAGAACCTCCTTCTCCAGCCAGTAGAACCTCCTTCTCCAGCCGGTAGAACCTCTTTCTCCAGCCGGTAGAACCTCCTTCTCCAGCTGGTAGAACCTCCTTCAGCGGTTGCAGTTCCCAGCTGTGCTGTCTTATTTCACAGGTTGAAGGGGCCAAAAGATCAAAAGCTTGATGTTTCTGAATAAATCCCTCAGGGAGCTGCTGGTCTTTCAGGGTCTCGGCTCTTCATGGTCATCCAGCTGAGTGAACATCTAGTCATGTGGGCTTCTGGGAGGTTGGGGGTCTCTGGAAAAGCACCAGAACTCTACAGGAGGCCCGTTGATCACTGAGGTGGCACACTGTGGAAGAGTGGTATGAAGCGAGGCTTTCCAGCTCAGGTGTTGCTTTCTGACTGACCATCTGAGGCAGGAATGTACAGGTAGACCTTGTGGTGAGGCTGGACGTGGCCAGCCCTCCTAACCTGCTGTGATCCAGCCACGGTCACTTTGGGCGGGCTGGTTAGAGCAGAGAGGTCTGCGCTCTATATACGCCTGCCTCACCAACGTCTCGCTGCCAGGACGTCTCGTCATTGCCTGCATGCTCCTCCCAGCGTTCCTGTGCTCAGCCTGCCAGACTCCTGCCCTCACTAGGACACTGATGGTGGGTCTGTTACACCCCCAGGGTCCAGGGGTTCAGGGGCAGCAACATAAAAATGTGTCCAGAGAAATGAGTGGAATGAAAAGGTGATTTATTACAAAAAAGGGTTTTACAAAGACAAAATAATATAACCCAATTTAAAACAAAAGAAGTGACTGACAATTGTAAGAATGCCAAGTGCAAGTTAAATTACTAAGTGTTCAAACAGGTCAGTTTAACTTGAACCAACCCAAAAAGGAAAAGAAACACACACACATGCAAAGTTTCCCAAACACAAACTTCCAGCTTGTACTAAGTCAATCTAATGCAGGTTCAAAGGACTTAAGCAAGCACTACTAAGGTACATTTTCCAAAATGGTGGTAAACACCAAAGGAAGGAAGGAAGGAAGGAAGGAAGGAAGGAAGGAAAGAAGGAGGAGGGACAGCTTAAGAAAACTGCTTCCTACTAGCTGTCCCCCCTGAAGAAATGAGTTCAGGAGTCTTTTATGGTGCAGGTGAGCCTCGTCAGCGTCTGATTGGCGTGGCAGTCCTCCACCGGTCCAATGAGGTCGCAGCTCCTCTGCAGCCTCCCGGCAGCCAATCAGGTGTTCTGTCACAGCTGAATCTGCATAACTAATAAGCCAGGGCTGTAACAGGGTCACATGACCGTATCATATAGGAAACAGAAGCCTCGTTCACCCCTGGCTCTGAATGTCTCTGATTCAGTGATGGGACTCATGAATTCTTTGCTAGATGATGCTGCACATCATATTTCTGTTGATCAGCACCTCTGATTTACATCAACATGGTGTTTAAAGACGACGCATCTCCTTACAGAGCCGCAGTGTATAAATACTGGTTTATGTACCCTCCTGATGCGTATCTTCATTGTGTGTTGATTAATGTTCGTGACGACTTGTGAACAGAGTTACTTTGAAGAGAAAAATTAGCAGCTTCCATTAAAAACAGCCGGCTGATGAAACTACTAAACGAAATATTGTCTACACTCCCTGAATGAAGATTCAACTTTTGTTAGAAATATCATCACAGTATGGCTGTACGTTCCTTTAACACAGGATCTGTAATGTATAGGATTGCAGATCCTGTGTGAAAATGTTGCATTTGATGTTGCAAATATGGGGAATGATCCCAGACTAAATGGAATGCAGCCACAGCAGCTTCCATAGCAACAGCTGATACAACAGTAAACCACAGAAGTTTCTAACCTTTTCTGAGGAGACACCGAAATCTTCAGCGAAATAAATGAAAGACTTCTTCATTCCCTGAATGAAGATTATGAAAATATTATGCATAGCCTTCTTCTCACTAGAAATATTATCAGAATGCATATAACTGCACATGTTCTCTGTAAGGTCAGGCATGACAGTGGCAAAGATACAGTTACACACACTTTAGAATAAGTTAACTAATCTAAAGTTAGTTCTACATGTCAGGTTTTCCACATAAAGTATAACTGGAATATTGGCCTAAAGTCATGTGACCTGGCGCCACTTCAGACATGCAGCACTGCAGACTCTGGCTCTACCGTCCGCTGGCTGCCAAGGCCACATGCTGAGGTTTTACTGTGCAGATGATGAATGTTTGGGATATTACTGTCTCTGTTTGGTCTCACGGCGAGGCCGCTGGTATTTAGGTGGGAGTCAGGGAGGAGAGAGTCAGAAACAGGGCAGACGTTGGGTGGGATTACTTTCCATCTATGTGATCTCTGCTTTGTTTCTGCTGGAACTTCATCCTTCACCGTTTCCTCATTCAATAACTCTAGGAAGTCAGTGACTGTTTAGAATTCCTACCACAGTAACCTGTATTTATCCAGGTAGATCTAATTGTGATCAAAAATCTCTTTTTTAAGAGAGACCCGCCCAGGAACGGCAGCAGCACACAAGTCCAATCCACAACTCCAGACATGTAAATACATTAAAGAGACAATCTTGGCAGAACACGATTAAAAATTAGGCAAAATATCTACAAACACAATCCTTATTTATAAACTGGTTTAAAAATCCCTTAAAAACAGTCAGAGACCCGGGAAATGGCGGCCATGTTGTTTTTTATGCTGGGAGAAACTTAATATTTATGTGAGCTGGTTCCAAGCTGATGAAAATGAAACCCAAATGTAAGGAACCAATACTGCATTTCCCCCTGTGAACCAATGTGGAAATGTGTCTGCTTCAAAGGTAGATTCACCAATAAAACATGGTGGCAATAAAAGATTCTGGTATTACGCGTTTTTCAGACAGACTGGGTGAATTAAATGTAACTATCAAACCATCGCTTTGCTCTAAGAGCTTTTGAGCAACACCTGCAGCCACGCCCTGCTGAGGAGTCACACCAGCAACAGGTAAGTACTTCCCTACTACACAAGCATGCTGGGAAACCAGTAAGTTCAAAGCAACATAAATTGACATTATAGCTACACTTTACACAGAATGGATGGCTGGTCCCCTGCTTCTCAGGAAGATATATAAAAATCTCTGAACAGAAACACAATAAAACTCAAAGCCATCTAATTAATAGTGCATCACACATCAGTAATCACTTTTCCTGAAATAAAACATAAACATTACACTGATGAACAGAAAAGGCAAGTTTAGGATGTGGAACTTTTTCATGTCTCAGTTTCATGTCCTCCATCAGAGGAGGAACAGAGAACGGAGGCGCTGGATGATAATGAACGAGGAGGTAAAGGAGAGGACGATGTTTCATCTCAGGTTCGCCCACAGGTCCTTCCTGTCGGCGGAGCGCAGAGATGCAGAGGAAACGCTCTCTCTCCACGGCCCCAGACACAGGAAGGAGATAACATGCAGCACCTGCAGCGGTGCCGCGTCCCCTTCAAAGGCTCTCAATGATTCTCCTTCACAGCGATCGCCGGTAGAAAGGCGCAGGCTGAGCGCCGCAGAGAAGATGGAGGTATGTGAGGACCGAGGAGATGAAAGAGGGATGAATGTGTGTGTGGGGGGGCATCAGAGAAGCAGTATTCAGGCACTCAATGAAGGAGAAAAGGAGAGGTCAAGTGGAGAAAAGTTTGGAGGAAAAGAGAATTAGTGTCTGCTTCTGTTGGTGTTGCAGTGAAAACAGAAGCAGCATCAGTGTGAAAGTAAAGGTCTGGTTTTACCGCAGCAAGCACTGCCGGTTCTGCTGCAGGAAACCCGCTTTGATGAGGAAAACCTCCTAACAGAGAGAAAACTTTGGGTTAGGCTCGTTTAGGAGCC
Organism: Fundulus heteroclitus; assembly: GCF_011125445.2. Taxonomy (NCBI): domain Eukaryota; kingdom Metazoa; phylum Chordata; class Actinopteri; order Cyprinodontiformes; family Fundulidae; genus Fundulus; species Fundulus heteroclitus. The sequence goes on along the minus strand of NW_023396530.1, from coordinate 319,034 downwards.
AATTAGGCCATGAAGACGACAAGAACACAACGAGCAGCAGATTAACGAGCAGGAAAACGAAGGAACTCGGTCCAGTTCCTCACAGCTTCCCAGTGCATCTCTGAACAGGTGGAACTACCTTCCACACGTTCCTCAAACACCAAACACCGGTGCTGCGGTGCATAAGTGGCCAAAGCATGGATGGCCTGCAACAGTCTGGCAGAAAGATGAGAGCAGCGCAGAGAACGAACAGGTCAACGCGTCAGAGATCAGATGGATCCTTCATTTACTGCAGCTTCACGGAGAATACCAGCAGACTGGAAACCCCTGAATCTCACACACACTTATTTTAAATCCGTACTGGACCTTTTCCCTAACCCTGACCTGACTGACAACCTAGTCCTAAACCCAAACCCCTAACAGGAGGACCAAAAAACCTCCTCACGTTGGTGGTAAAACACCACAACTCTGTTCTCAGCTGCAACTATAAGTACACACACACACACACACACACACACACACACACACACACACACACACACACACACACACACACACACATTAACACAGGTGGTAAACCGTCCAGGTTTCCTGCTGGTTTTTAACTGGAACCATCAGATTTCTCTTCACTGCAGCAGCAGCTCCAGGATGAGATGATGAGATGATGAGATGATGAGATGATGAGATGATGAGATGATGAGATGATGAGATGATGAGATGAAGCTCAGCGAGGCCAACTGGTCTAGGAACCTCTGAGGTCCAGGGTGGCTCTGAAGGTACTGACCCAGAACCGATGTCTGGACTTCAGCAGCCAGAGGCCTCTGGTGTCACCTCCCTGTATGAAGGAGGAGACCTCCAGAGGGCCTCCTCCCTCCTCCATGCAGCAGGAATGTGGACCTGCTGGATCATCAAGGCTCTGATTGATGAATGCGTCCTGCTGGGTGAATTTGGGCAGACAAACACTGCAGCTGTGAACGTTTATCATGAGGCTCGTCCTCATAAACCAGGCTTCTGGCTTGTGAGTGTGAGCGTCATTCCTAATGACTCACATAATGAGTGGCCTAATTTGTGCCTGTAACTGTGAGTAACGCGGCATAATATCAGCTGTTTAGCCGAGGCGTTTATCCAAAGCACCTTTCATTACAACCAGGAGAAATATTTTTAGTGCCAGTTGCTCCGATGGGGATTTAAGGCCCATTAAGGATGTGGGTCGCTGTTTGTTCTCTTTTCCATTCACTGCTGAAGATAAAACTGAACAAATCATCAGCCAAACTTTCACTTTAATTAAACTCCTGGGACTCACAGGCGGGACTATGAATCAACGGCAAACAACTAAATCCACTTACCAAGTCACAGCAGAACCCAAATGGACCTCAGTGGGTCTCAGGTGCTGGTGGCCTCAGACCGTCAACACGTGTATTTATTCCACTAAGATGGAACCAGCAGCGTGTAGAGCATAACCTGGGAAGGGTCAGAGGTCATCTGCAGACCTTCTGAGCTCCATGTTCCTGCAGAGAGGAGAACATCTCAGCAGCTGCCAGCAGGGTCCGGCCGGGTCAGAGCTCCACCTCAGACGGTAAGATAAGCGGGTCTAGACGATGGATTGATCAGAACTCCTTTCTATAAAGGAACATTTACCTTAAAGGAGAGATTGCTTGTTAAAGGATTAAATAAATACTTTCCTGGATGAGAAGCAGCTCCTGAGCTGAACTGCTTTTAATCAGCGTGGTGAAGCATCTCTATGGAATGGATCTGTGTTACTAATTGTTTCAGTGCTGTCAGTGACACAGAGGGATTAGTGGATTTAAGGCAGAAACAAGCACTCTTCCAGGATCATCATTTAGCAGCAGGATTAACAGTTAAACACTGTGCACAATTTTCTGAAACGATACTTTAATGTATCGTTTGGTTTGCCTTGTATATTCCTCACACCTGTTCTCTGGCTCATCTACTTCTATCTCACCTATTTATTCCTCAGGATGAAAACTTTTTTATGCATTCCAATAAAACATTTTAGTCCTAATTAAAATAAAAGAATTAGACGTTGTGTCATTACACATGTTTTAAGTTATTTTAATAAATAACTCTGTCTGTTATCTGGTGAATATCAGCCCAAACAGCTGATATCAGGACAATAGTTGAAAGGAATGATTCTAGCACTGGTGTTCTTTTCTCTTAAAGTTCAAGAATTTATTAACAGAAATAAAATTAACATCCTAAACAACATCTGTTGTCAGGGTTAGGGTTAGTCTGATGAGTTTGCCAAAGTTACACAAACCATTAAATCAACATTAATGTTCCATATTAATGTGGTCATAACGCTCGTAGCGCTATCGTATGAAAACAAGCATTATGTTGACTCAGGGTTAGCACTAATGTTATCCTGGAAACTAATAGCGCTATGCTAGCAGACGTCCGGCGCTAATTTTGGTAGTAATGAGCAGACCAGACAACACAAACATTAATATCCCATCGATGTATAAAACCTTTATAGAAATAAAGTTTGTTAAAACCATAAAAACACTCAAACCACATCAGCAAAACTTTGTTTCAAGAATGCTAGTGGGCGACCTAGCCTGCAGAAAAAACCCATGTAAGCACATTAAAAGTAAACCATTCTAAACTTTCCATGTCTATTTATCTGCCAATCCTCAGCTTTTGTCTGGTTGTGGTGACGGGGCGTCCGGTTGCAGGGAATCCCTCCAAGGTAAAGCTGATTGTCTGAGTAGCGAGCAAACGGCTGGCTCAAAGAGGGAAACTTCTCATGAGTCCTGACCCAGTGTGTGGGCCCCAGTGGGCCCCAGTGGGCCCCAGTGGGCTGCGCTCCAGCGGTGGACATGGGGACCTCCACATGGCCGGGGTGGGCGATCTCTGCATGGCCTTTCTGTGGTGCTTCTCTGGAGGCTGCAGCGTACTCAGCTCCATCTCCATGCAGCCGCACCTCAGCTTTCCTGCAACAGCTGAGAAGAAACTCACAAGGCTGGTTCTGGTACAGGGAAAGCACACACAGCTTGACATCTACTCACTTTCAAATGATCTGGCGGCAGGTGTGCAGCCTCAGAATATAACGGTACAAGAACAGGTGAAAATGGTCTGGCTAATTGTGTTACTGCAGAGGAGACGCAGCTGCTCACAGCAATTAGGAGAGGCAGCGAGAGAGAAACAGTCAGCCGGCCAGAATCATCATAGAGTCAGTGAGGAACAGTCAGCCGGCCAGAATCATCATAGAGTCAGTGAGGAACAGTCAGCCGGCCAGAATCATCACAGAGTCAGTGAGGAACAGTCAGCCGGCCAGAATCATTATAGAGTCAGTGAGGAACAGTCAGCCGGCTGAAAGCAGAACAGAGGAAGCGTCACAGCAAACCCATCTCAGACCATCACTGTCCAGCAGATGGATGTTTGAATCCTTTCCTGGAAGCTTCAGCTCTCATTTCTGCAGGATGAAGGTGGACCTCGTTCTGCTCGACCTCCAAAGGAGGGTGAACTTCACTAACCCGTCTGCATTTACTGTCTGCTGTGTCTGGAGCATCATACCCTGAGGATCAGACTGAAGACCTGCTGGGGACGAGCAGGATGGACACATCCCTCTGAAAAGCTTGCAGCTGATGGAGAACATCCTGTTCTCAATTTGGTTCCGCTGTCGTTAACCAAGGATCTAAATCAGAGAAGAGACTGAGCCCAGTAGCTCTGATGTAGTCCCACTTTTAACCCCCCCCCCCCCCCCCCCCCCGTGTTTCGCTAATTGAATGTGTTTCAGACTAGTTTACAGAATCGTCAGCTTTGGTTCCATTGATGGACGGAGTCAGCAGGGCGGCGTTAACGTAGGATCTGATCTGCTGCCTGCAGGCTGGCTCACCAAGGAATGAAAACTGTCCAGACTCCGGCCCTCAGCTGGACATCATGTCCGCCTCTGTAGCGTTCCTGCTGTCCCTCACAGAGCCTGAGCCAAATGAAAAAGATAAAACACGTTATGCTCAACCTGCTGCTTCTCTCCATCAGCTGCATCTGAACCCTGAATTCCTTCTTGAAATGTTAGTTTATTTCTCTAAAACTGGGAGATGTGAAGATGACAGAGAAAAGCACATTTACATTCCTCCACTCTCAGAAGAATTATCTATGAACTGCTATGTTCTGGACGCATTATGATAAGATCAAGAAGAAAAAGGGAAGCTGGTGCGGGTCTTGATGCACTAAAAGTAAAAAAAACACGGCTGAAAGATTTGATTTCAACCAAAAAGGTTTGAATGCAAAAGAGAAATATTCTTTGGGTTGACTTTGAATGAATCACATTTATAAACAACATCTGTCGGTAAAAAGTGTGGCCAGAAATAACCCAGCTGTGTCTTCTCCTTCATCACAGTAGGAGGCTGGTTTAACCAGGAAGTGGGTCTAGGAACTAAAGTCAGCTCTATCTATAACCATTGTTACATATCAGCAATAATTTAGACCATTTAGAACAAATGAAATAACCGATAGGCTCCATCAAGGTGAATTCATGCGCCGCTCTCCCACAGGGACCTGCTAGGACCCGGGTGTGTTTTGAACCTAAACGAGGAGCAGCAGGACCAGGCGGTGCTATTTCAGGCTGCAGTGGACAGATTGAATTAAAGCCGGATTAATCCCTGCAGAATTTGTGTCATTCCTCCAAGCAACACTAAATCCAAATCAAATTATACAAGCGGCCCGCTGCTGCTGCCACCGCCACCATCATCATCATCGACCACGGCACGGTGTCGGCCATCTGAGTCTCTGCCTTGGATTCAGGCTCAAACACATGATGCCCCCCCCCCCCCCCCGGCAACCTTTTGTTCCTCTCCAGCTGTGACTGATGGGAGCACGCCTAATAGATGCTGACAGTCTCCACATCCAGCAGAGGAATCGTTACATGGGAGAGGACTTTGGGTCGCTCAGCGGGTCCTGCTGCATTCACAAACATAAAACTGGGCCAGAACATTAAACCCAAACATCCACCAGCTGCTGCTCAGTAACTTCTTATTGGACTCAAGTTGAATTTACTGTGGATTTTAAATCCTGCAGGTTCAGGATGACCCGTACTGCCTCTGCAGTATTTAAACTGGTGAGTTTCCTGGAACAGAACCGACTTGCTCCAACATGGTGGAGCTTTGGACCACCAGAAAGTGGGGCTGACCTAATTTATCCTCATCACCTCCAGGGAAGTGCAGATACGAGGGAAACTGATTTCAACACCTGCCGTCTGCCTGGTCTTTGGCAGGATTTAAGAAGGTCTGCAGAGATTTCATCTATGCTGATATTTGTGTTAACGTCCTGGTGCAGCAGCAGCAGTGGGAGCCATGTTGGATGTCTCTCAGGAACATCTCAGATTCCTGCTGCTCTCACCACGCCTGGCAGAGTCCAGCTGCCCTTACAAACTCTGATCCTCAGACAGAGACCAGCGTGGGGTTCAGTCTCTTCCCCAAACATGCTCCAGCATGAGGTTCTGGAGACGGCCTCACAGATTACCTCAGATTAACAGATTAACGTCTCCATGTGAAATCAGAAAGTGCTGATGTGACAGAAAGCAGCATCTGTGACCGATCACACTCTGCAGATGAATAGACCCCCCCGCCTGCAGCTGCTCATCCTTGAAGGTCCCGCTGGTCCAGACCTCCAACGGTCACTGGGGCAGGGCTGCTGACCCACCCCTGGGCAAGGCAGCAAAGCACTGTGGGGGTGCTGGGGTACCTGGGGGGAACCCACGCATACACAGGGAGAACATTCACACCCCATGCAGAAAGACCCCGGGCAGGGACTTGAACCTAAGACCTTCTTCCTGCAGCAGCATGCAGCCCTAGATTTTACATGTGGAGTTATTTCTTACACGTGTTCAACATGTGGGCATCATCTCTCAACATGTGAAAGACATGTAGGACGCGTGAACTCTGACTGACCGGCACGTCTACCTGACAAGCTGCTGGTTCTGCAGAACCTGCAGACCCAGACCAGCCTCTGGCTTCGCTGGACGATTCTGTTATCTCTATTTCTCTCCTCTCACCTTCTCAGCTTCTGGATCATTTCTGCAAACCAAGCCAGCTGCTCTTCTCCGTCCTCTCAGCGTTACATCAGACGTCCAAGCAGCCTCATAAAAACGCCGTCTGAGTGCTGAATCACTGCCAGACAGCTGAAGCGGTGTGAGGAAACCCAGAGAGACGCCGTGTGGGAGAGTCCGCCCTGCAGACCGGGCTGTCATGTCTCTGATGTTCTACAGGAGGACGAAGCAGCCGGAAGACACTCTGACAGGTGGAAGAGAAGACGAATGATTTCCTGCACTGGAGAACAAAAAGCAGAGAGCGGTGCAGCAAAATGAAACATGTTAGGTGTCTCTGAGAGGTTCTGCTGAGAGGTTCTGCTGAGAGGTTCTGCTGAGAGGTTCTGCTGAGAGGTTCTCCTGAGAGGTTCTGCTGAGAGGTTCTGCTGAGAGGTTCTGCTCATCTCTGAGGGTACGTGAGCATAAAGCAGCAACGATGAAGAAAGAAATAACAGAAGGCAGAAACCGTGAAGCTGCAGGGAGAAGATGAAGAGGACAAAGAAAGAGAGGGAGAGGAGCAGACTGCCAACCGTACTCCAGGGAAGAACAAAGCTGCAGGAGATGAAGGTGAAGAAGAGGAGGACAGACTGAGCAGAGTGAAGAAGTACAGGTGCTTCTGTTCTGATTTCCTCTCAGGTCTGAAGACCCTGCCTCATCATCCTCCTGCTCTGCCATTCAGAGGCCAGTGAACCGTAAATCACACAGACTGACACCTGTTGATCTGAATCAATGAAGGTTTTAACCAGAGAACCAAGAAAATGTTGCGCGGTGCAGCGGGGGTGCCGGAGGAGATCATGTGACCCATGTTTGGAGGCCTCGGTCCCCAACGTGACCATCAGGTCCCGGCCTGTGGACCTTTGGACGCTCCTTTCCTGTCAGCCTGTCACCTGAACTTCGACTCAGACTGAAGGTATTTCATCTCTGCTTCGTTCAGCAGGAGGAGCCTCCTGGGGAAGATGCTTCAGGCGGACTTTGGACCAGATCTCAGTCTGGTCTGCTGAGAAATCTCAGTGGTGGAGAACATCTTCCAATCACAGACCTTCAAGGACTCACGTTCAGAGGTGCAGCTTGGCCAGAACTGTCCCGGTCCTATCGCTGTGAGAAGACTGGCAGAGGTGCTGTCAGAACCTGGTCAGGTCCGGTCTGAGACACCCTCACACTGAGCATGTGCAGAACACAGGCAGGAAAACAGAGAAGGAACAAGTGTGTGATCTGTGCGGCTACTTTATAATTATCTGGCAGCGCTAACAAGGAGTCAGAGAGTCAGAGAGTCAGAGAGCTAGAGAGTCAGAGAGCCAGAGAGTCAGAGAGTCAGAGAGTCAGAGAGTCAGAGAGCCAGAGAGCCAGAGAGCCAGAGAGCCAGAGAGTCAGAGAGTCAGAGAGTCAAAGAGTCAGAGAGTCATAGAGCTAGAGAGTCAGAGAGCCAGAGAGTCAGAGAGTCAGAGAGTCAGAGAGTCAGAGAGTCAGAGAGCCAGAGAGCCAGAGAGTCAGAGAGCCAGAGAGTCATAGAGCCAGAGAGTCAAAGAGTCAGAGAGTCATAGAGCCAGAGAGTCAGAGAGCCAGAGAGCCAGAGAGCCAGAGAGTCAGAGAGCCAGAGAGCCAGAGAATCAGAGAGTCAAAGAGTCAGAGAGTCAGAGAGCCAGAGAGCCAGAGAGTCAGAGAGCCAGAGAGCCAGAGAGTCATAGAGCCAGAGAGTCAGAGAGTCAGAAAGTCAGAGAATCAGAGAGCCAGAGAGTCAGATAGTCAAAGAGTCAGAGAGTCAGAGAGCCAGAGAGCCAGAGAGTCAGAGAGTCAGAGAGCCAGAGAGCCAGAGAGTCATAGAGCCAGAGAGTCAGAGAGTCAGAAAGTCAGAGAATCAGAGAGCCAGAGAGCCAGAGAGTCAGAGAGCCAGAGAGTCATAGAGCCAGACAGTCAAAGAGTCAGAGAGTCAGAGAGCCAGAGAGCCAGAGAGCCAGAGAGTCAGAGAGTCAGAGAGTCAGAGAGCCAGAGAGTCAGAGAGTCAGAGAGCCAGAGAGCCAGAGAGTCATAGAGCCAGAGAGTCAGAGAGTCAGAAAGTCAGAGAATCAGAGAGCCAGAGAGCCAGAGAGCCAGAGAGTCAGAGAGTCAAAGAGTCAGAGAGTCAGAGAGCCAGAGAGTCAGAGAGTCAACGGAGCGTTGCATTAAATAGCTTTCTGTGTTTAACAGCCACACACACACACACAGTAACACACACACAGTAACATACACACAGTAACACAGTAACACACACACAGTAACACACACACAGTGACACACACACAGTGACACACACACAGTGACACACACACTTCACCTCCGCCTCCTGCCAACAGTCTAATTGGTAATTAAGCGCTGCGGCCCCCTCCTGGGAACCAGCGGTCCTAAAGCACTTTGCATTGTCTCTGTACTGAATTGTGCTATATAAATAAATTTTCCTTGCCTTGCCTTGCCTTGCCTTGCCTTGCCTTAACGATCGGTGGCGCCGTTCTGGAAGTCAGAACGAGAAAGGTCAAAGGTCAAATATGGCTCAAACTGAAAGCACATTTTGATGAAGCTGACTCAGGAAATCTGATCACCAAGAGTCCATGAGTGACACATTGTTGGTGAACAACATGTTTTAATCACGTAAAAAAAAGGTTGAGCTTGTGTCTTCAGCCAATCAGGACAGAGGAGACAGGAACGTTTACACGTCCATAATTATGTGTTGAGTCATCAGCAGAGAGTCATCAGCGAGTGGCTGGAAGGTATTTTAGACTAACCTGGCTGATTGCAGCCGTGTTCTGATCAGCTCACCTGATGAGGGAGATGAGTCGGGACACATTCTGGGACTTCCAGCATCGGAGCAGGAGAGGAAACACAGAGAGAGAAGCTGTTCCTTTACGTCAGAGGAACTCTGACATGGAGCCGTGTGCCTCCTCCCTGCAGGACACACCCAGACCATCGGCTCAGGGCAGAGAGGTTCTGATTCCTCCACGGAGGCCGGAACATCAGCCGGAACATCAGCCGGAACATCAGCCGGAACATCAGCTGGAACATCAGCCGGGTCAGCAACCCAAACTGTGATCCATTCCTCAGAACACAATCAGCTCTTATCCTCAAAGTTGGGACACAAACAAGGAATTTTATTCTGGTTCCATTTTACTCTGAATGAAGACATTTTAAATATGGATATACAGTCATTTTCAATAAAATATAATATTGTTGAAACGTTTGTGTATTTCAGTAACTCAATTCATTAAGAGAAACACATTTATAGATCAACACAGACTGAAGAAGCTTCAAAACAGCTTCTTTCCCAAAGCTGTGAGGGCTATCGCCCCCTGCTGGAGGCCAGAGAACCAGCAGCCCAGTTCATGGTTACATTTACCAACTCCATGCTGGTTCCACCGGTTCTGATCCAACGAGAATTGCCGAAGAATATTTGTACACTTTTATCTCCTCAGGGAGGGTTTGTTTGGACATTCATGAAAAATTCACAGTTCTGTAACTGAATGTTAAAATGAATTGCACAGTATTTTACATCATGAAGCCTTTCATCTGCCTCCTCCTTGGTTTGGGCCGCCAGCGGAGCGGGATCAGACTCAAGCTCGTTAGCAGCAAACGAGCTCAGATAGACGGCAGCATAGGTAAGGTAACACTGGGGGCTCGTCCAGGATCGCTCTGCCAAAAGATGGAAAATATAAAATATAAAGAAGCAAGAAACTGATAAAGGACTTCTGGAAACTCTGAAGATGGCTTGTGCCAACGATGCTACCGGAGTATCAACGCCCGTGGAGGGAAGGAGCCGAAGAGTAACCCTAAACCCCTTCCTGGTGGATGTAGGAGAGACCTGGCAGGATAACGTATTCACTCACCAGACCAAATAATGGGAATCAGAAGTTCTGACCACTTTCATGACCACAGGGGAACAAAGGCAAGCATCAGACATGCAGAACTCCAGTGTGGTTCTGTGATAGGATGCCAGCTGTAAAATGTCACTGGTATGATATATATTATAATCATCCACCTTAACGTCTTACTTCTGGCTATTAATGTTATTAAAATATATAAAATCCTATCTTAAAATGTTGTGTTTCCCTGTAATTTGGCTCCAGCAGCATCCATAGAAACAGGCGTGATCACTAGAAGACGTTCTTCTGAGGAGATGCAGAAATCTTTGGCAAAGCTGATGAATAATAATCTGAAAGCTGTAAACATTGGAGCTCTTTGTACTCAAGATTGTCTAAATTCCTAGAATAAAGATAGAAATGTCACCAGAATGCATATAAATGCAGAAGTTTTTGCTGGGAGGATCTTCATAGTCTGGTGACCTGGTCGATCTGAGGCAATGCCACGTTTCTGTGGACCAGCGTGGATATTCCTCTGTTTCAGTGAGACTGGCCTACCCTGACAGCCTGCTGCTGCATAAAACCGTTCAGGAGGAGCTTGGAGGCTCTGCCAGCTTCTCCCTGAGGGCCGGAGGCTGGAGTGGGGGGGTGAGGAGCTGAGAGTTCAGCAGATGAGGTGAATGTCTAAAATGTCCATGAATGGCGGAGCGGAGCGGACATCCTGCGGCGCTGCAGCTCTGATGAAGCTCTGATGAAGCTCTGATGATGCTCTCCTCAGGTTGTGGAGGAAGTAGAGGCGTAGGTGGACCTTCTTGGCCATTGATGTGCTGTTGTTGGTCCAGAGAGAGGTTTTAATGTTTAATGTCCAGGTTTTTATGCTGCTGAGGAACAATTGTGTTGAATACCAGGAACAGCCATACACTGTATTTAAAATTAGCAGATTTTTCACGGAGCTGCGATTTCCTGATAAAGTGTCTTAATTCTAGGCAGGCAGTTGAACAGTTTTACTGCTCATAAAATCTGAAATAAAAGCTAATAAATCCCACACTAACGCAGAGGTGTCTTCTGTGTTCAGGTTTTATTAAAGATGCTAAAATATTTCAAAGGTGTTCAAACACTAAATAATGCATTGACGGCTTGTAAAGAGAGCACTCTGCTTTAAACTGGGAACTTTTCACCCACGAACATTTTTATCTGAGATCTGCTCAGAAAACCAGGCGGCGTGGAGAAAACTAAAATTGTTTTCCTGCAAAGATCCAGGCTGGTGGTGGTCAGACTCTTCCTCATGAGCGCTGATCTCAGATCTGATCCCATTAAAGCAGAATGACTCATATGATTGATGCAGTAACCTGCAGTAATCCTGCAGTTTAGCCCTGCTAAATTCTGCATGCGCTGACAGAGGGGCGAGCGAACCCAGGTAGGAACACGCATTCTGCATCAGGCCAAAACAATAGCCACTTCATGAATAATACAGGAGCCTATAGGCAGACAGCGAAATGAAAGGCTGAGAAAGGGGGAGGGGGGGGGGGCTGGAGGCAGCGCGGCAGACACAGATGAATCTGATCCTCACCAGCAGAAACACGTGTCCTCGTGTCCTCTGAATTAAACTCTGAGTGTTTGGTGCTAATGAACAAAAAGACACCAGCTTCCTCAATGAGTCCTCAGGGTCCATCGTCTTCATCACAAACCTCTTCCTCATTCCTTCTTTCATTAAAGTGCACCCATTCATTTATTTATATCTGCTGCTGGAAATACATCCATGGAGGTTTTCAGCAATAAGAGCTTATTTCTTATCTTCTAAGCCCCCCCGTTTGTTCCTTTCTCCACGCTGCAGAAATGGGATTTCAGCGTCACGGGTTCACACAGAGGCCAGTGAGTCTCCGGGACTAAAAGTTTCAGTGTCAGTTTGCAGAAAGTTGCAGCGATCCCACTCACAGCCTGGAGAAGCGCGATATAAGAGGAAGGCTGCTGCAGATCTGATTAAGACGAGCTGCAGAGGAGGACGGCCTGCGCAGGCTGATGCAACACACTCGCACTATTTATTTCATATTTAAACCTCTTTGTTTTCCTGCTGTAAGGCTCCCACGCTCCTCCATCTCTCCTCCTACGCTCCTCCATCGCTCCTCCATCGCTCCTCCATCGCTCCTCCATCCCTCTTCCTACGCTCCTCCATCACTCCTCCATCCCTCTTCCTACGCTCCTCCATCCCTCCTCCATCCCTCCTCCATCGCTCCTCCATCGCTCCTCCATCGCTCCTCCATCGCTCCTCCATCCCTCTTCCTACGCTCCTCCATCACTCCTCCATCCCTCCTCCCACACTCCTCCATCCCTCCCCCATCGCTCCTCCATCACTCCTCCATCCCTCCTCCCACACTCCTCCATCCCTCCCCCATCGCTCCTCCATCGCTCCTCCATCCCTCCTCCCACGCTCCTCCATCCCTCCCCCATCGCTCCTCCATCACTCCTCCATCCCTCCTCCAACTCTCCTCCATCGCTCCTCCATCCCTCCTCCCACGCTCCTCCATCCCTCCCCCATCGCTCCTCCATCACTCCTCCATCCCTCCTCCCACGCTCCTCCATCGCTCCTCCATCCCTCCTCCCACGCTCCTCCATCCCTCCCCCATCGCTCCTCCATCACTCCTCCATCCCTCCTCCCACGCTCCTCCATCGCTCCTCCATCCCTCCTCCCACGCTCCTCCATCCCTCCCCCATCGCTCCTCCATCACTCCTCCATCCCTCCTCCCACGCTCCTCCATCGCTCCTCCATCCCTCCTCCCACGCTCCTCCATCCCTCCCCCATCGCTCCTCCATCGCTCCTCCATCCCTCCTCCCACGCTCCTCCATCGCTCCTCCATCCCTCCTCCCACGCTCCTCCATCCCTCCCCCATCGCTCCTCCATCGCTCCTCCATCCCTCCTCCCACGCTCCTCCATCCCTCCCCCATCGCTCCTCCATCGCTCCTCCATCCCTCCTCCCACGCTCCTCCATCCCTCCCCCATCGCTCCTCCATCGCTCCTCCATCCCTCCTCCCACGCTCCTCCATCCCTCCCCCATCCCTCCCCCATCGCTCCTCCATCCCTCTTCCTACTCTCCTCCATCACTTCTCTGTATCTGAAAAGGTTCAGAAGGTCAAGCTGCATCTCCAAAGATGTTCCTGGCTAAGAAAGAGAAGAAATGAGGCCTGAAGTCTGACAGACGACTGCAGTCCATCCATCCATCCATCCCTCCATCCCTCCATCCATCCATCCATCCATCCATCCATCTTGCCAGTGACAGCAGGTCTCAGGACGTGGCTGAAATCAAAGACTACAGGCACTAAGGTACTAAGTGGTTCTGTGTAGAACGTCACATTCAGGACTCTAAGGTCTGAGTTTGTCCTGAAAGAAGGCAGCATTCTTTAGACACGGATCTGAACCCAGTTTAAACGATAATCTTGATTCAATACAGAGCTTTTAATTTTTCTTTGGTTTCATATTGAAGCTTTTTTGACGGTAATTTCATTATTTTGGGTTTAAATCAACTGTTCTTCCCACATCCACCTGAAGCTCATATTAAAACCCGATGGTGTGATTCTAACCACGTTAAATGCCTGTTATCTGATCTGTCTCTAATATTCCTCCAGCTCTAACGTTGATGTATCATTTGCAGTGGATAAATGCTGATGTACTCTTGATAATACAGTTGTGTGCATCACCATAGTAGCAGAAAGGAGCTGATGCTGCCTGACTTTTAACCTGCTGATAGATTCTCGTTAAATCTGCAGACAAGCCCTGTTCTGTGTCCTGTTGGTCTTTCTGGTGTTAAGCTTCACTCCCCTCAGAGCTTCTGCGTCCCTTTGTGCTCACAGCTGAATCCTGTTGACCCTGCTGGGATAGGATGTCCATTAGTGCTGCTGAGCGCGGCCTCGCTGTGACACTGTGAGTTTATTTCCAGCCTCCGTCTGACCCCTGAGGTTTGAATTGTGCTGAAAAGTCAAGCAGACGCCTGTGAAGGCTCCTGTTTTCAGCAGCGCGTCTTTCCCCTCGGCTGTCTGGATTACTGCCTGGGATTAGCTCTGGCTGTCTTCAGGACTCACATGCAGTCTGCTTGTTATGGAGGTGATGCTGATGTGTTGAAGCCCAGAGCGACATTTACTCTGTGTCCTCCTCTGTGGCAGGCAGCTCCACAGCTTTTATTTCCTGTGAATCTTCCAGCTGTTGCTTGTTAGGATCAAAGGAAGAGGGAGGAGATGAATTTGGTGCTGGGGGGGGGGGGGGCTCAAGCTGCTGAAAAATAAAGGCTGAGGGAGGAACAATGAATACAGAGAGAACATCAGGAACGCAGCAGTTTTCTTCATTAGAGGCGCTGGATTCTGCCAGTTCAGTAGGGAAATATTGAAAATGGATTTTCTTTTATATTTTTAGCAGATGTCCCCAAACCAGCCCAAAAAGTTCCTTTTTCTACACATTTAAAACTTTTTGGTGATGAAGCTGCTCTCCCTGTGTTGCTTTCCATCAAAGTTTATCAGAACATGTCTCCTTTAGTGTCTATGTGGCTGGATTTGAAGCTCAGGCAGTTTACAGTTGTCAGCAAAGCTCCATTAAGGTCCCAGTTAACATGAGAAGATGAGCAGAAGATCAGCAGAAGACCTCTCAGACGCTTCAGAACTGCCTTTGGTCACATTAGCAGCTGCTTGGATCCAGCCAGAGCCATGGTACCATGTAACGGGAGTTTAAGATACAAAGGTTGGGGGATCAGAGATGTTAGGAGATGTGCTGATAAAGAAGAGACCCACTGGAGTTAGAGAAGATCTGCCTGTCACCTCCTGCATTGATTACTGCAACTCTCTTCTTTTTGGTCTTCCTCAAAAATCCCTTCACAGCTTCAGGTGGTGCAGAACTTGTATTATTTCTAGAACCCTCCTTCCATCACACCATCTGTAGTGATGTAGACATCAGTCCTGCTGCAGCTCCTCTCAGCTTCAGAGTCCAGTTCTAAAGTCTCCAGCTTACTTTCATTCCCAATCTTGCCCCTCTCTATCTGATCTACTTTAAATCTAAACTCCCGCTCACACACTCTGATCTTCCTCTTCTGGTCTTCTCGTTGTTCTCCTGCCTGCCTCAGCACCATGGGGAGCAGAGCTTTGACTCGGTCTGCTCCCAAACTCTGGACTTCACTCCCCCCAGATGTCCGCAGCACTGAGACTCCATCTTTGTTCAAGTCAAAACTCAGAGTGCCTGGTCTGTCTGCAGAGTCTGCTGCTTGTTGCTCTCAGGATTTATCCAAAAAAGGTTAAAAAATAAAACAACTGCACTTCTGTTCTGAAGCTGAAGACGTTTCTCTTCCATCCAGGAAGCTTCTCAGTTCTAAATGTCTGCAGTGGTGAGGAGTTCCAGCTTTATGGACCTGCAGGCCTCCTTAGAGCTTAGACTCACCTGTAGATTCACCTGGAGCTGGTCGCCCCAACCATGGAGAGTCGTTAGGCTCCTCGTTAGGCTCCTCGTTAGGCTCCTCGTTAGGCTCCTCGTTAGGCTCCTCGTTAGTCTCCTCGTTTGGCTCCTCGTTAGGCTCCTCGTTAGGCTCCTCGTTAGGCTCCTCGTTTGGCTCCTCGTTAGGCTCCTCGTTAGGCTCCTCGTTAGGCTCCTTGTTAGGCTCCTCGTTAGGCTCCTCGTTAGCGTGGCTCCCAGGAGGAATGTTGTGGTCACATCATGGAGGTGTGAACTGGGGGGAAACTTGGCAGGAATCAAACCTGTAGCTGTGTTGTACGTTTCTGAAAGTTCAAACCTGAGGCCTCCTCCTCTGGTTAAAGTTGTTTTTTCTTGCTTTACATTAATGGCTTCCTTCACCCTCTCTCACACCATCTGTCTTCTCTGTCCAAAGTGTGGACATCATGGTCCTCTAAGAGTGTCCTTTGTCCCTGAGGTATAGGTGGACAGCAGAGAGACAGCAGAGGTATCTCTCCTGTGCTGAGCAATGCGTCTGTGGAGAGGTTGTTTGGTTTCTCCACCATGAAGATCAGAACGTTCCTCACTGACTGAACCACAGACATCACTCTGCTCACCTTAGGCTGGAGGGTCTGTCCTCTGGATGGACCAGCCTCTGTCTGAGGGTCCTGTGGGGTGTGGAATATTCTGAGAGCTCATCCTCCTGAGATTTTCAGAGACTCCAGCAACATCTGGGATGACAATGTTTTTGGATTTAGGAGATGTTTAGCGAGGTGAGCAGAAGTAACAGAGCATGCATGTAGAAGAAAAGCAGCGGCGTTATGGTGTCTCACCTGGTTTGCTGCTAAAGTGCTGACATTCTGCAGAGCCCCTCCCCCCAGAGAACAGCGAGGAGGATTCATGATGCAACCTCTGGATGCAGACGGCCTTTAAATCTCTGCAGGATTAAAGGCAGCAGCTGCATGCTGCCGGCCAGCTGTTATCTTCATGGTTATGAAAACGTGCTTCACGATGCACCCAACAACCTGGGCACATTCTTTCTATAGTTACGCTCTCATCGGTCAGCAGGTGACTACAGGCTGGGGAAAACAATCAGCTAACTTTAGGATTTAATACGTTGGAATCGTGTTTTCTTCATGTTGTTTTTCTGTACAGGCTTCGTCTCGTGTCATCAGGAAGCCTAAATGAAGCTGCTGCTGGACTGAAAGCCTAATACGCTCTGCAGAAAACTCAGAGCTCGTTAAAAAGTCGTCTGCTGGCTCTGTGCAGTAAGAAGGTTGCTCTGTTTTAAACATCCAACTCATGGTCAGGACCCAGCCTTCCTCAGTGAAGACGGTGAGAGCAGATCATAATCAGCTGGAGGATGGGGGGTCTTTGCAGAAACATGTGGGACCCAAAAACTGGACCCAAACTATGAGCCATTAAAAGACTTTTGACATCAAAGTCACATTTATTGGTTCTTTTAAACGTTTATCTGTTATCAGAACAGAATACTGCTCAGCAGTTGTCAAAGACTGCTCCTTGGTGCATTTTTATCCAACAAATACTCTCCATGAGAAGCAATAAAGATTTCAAGCTCCACCATTCTGTTGTAACTAGCTGCATATATGAAGATCCCCTCCATCTAACATTAAATTCTCCATAACTGATCTCCTCCCTAGTCTTCATACACCACTTGCAGCGGGTTTTGATTCATTCCTACTGGAGAACAGGAGCTTGTGTCTGTACTGATACAGTTGATCACAATATTCTCCTACAAAGACTTGAGCATACTGTAGGGATTAAGGGGAAAGCATTAGGCTGGTTTAAATCTGATCTGTCAGACAGATTCCAGTTTGTTCATGTTCATAATAAATCTTCCTCAAACTCTAGGGTCACCTGTGGAGTACCACAGGGTTCAGTCCTTGGACCAATTCTCTTTACTATATATATGCTTCCGATTGGCAAAATTATCAGACAGCATGGGATTAATTTCCACTGTTATGCTGATGACACTCAGCTATATTTATCCATAAATCCTGATGAATATGTGTCTTTTTGTCAGGTGGGACCCGAACATGGACCCGGTTCTGAAGTCCTTCCACTAAGACTAAGAACGTAGAGAACATGGACCCGGTTCTGAAGTCCTCACTAAGACTAAGAACGTAGAGAACATGGACCCGGTTCTGAAGTCCTTCCACTAAGACTAAGAACGTAGAGAACATGGACCCGGTTCTGAAGTCCTCACTAAGACTAAGAACGTAGAGAACATGGACCCGGTTCTGAAGTCCTTCCACTAAGACTAAGAACGTAGAGAACATGGACCCGGTTCTGAAGTCCTTCCATGGCTCCCTGGATCTCAGAGAATAGACTTTAAAATCCTTCTGTTAGTCTATAAATCCCTGAATTAGCACCTAAATCCATCACAGACTTGTTATCAGGGCATCAACCCTCCAGACCACTCAGGTCTTCTGGCTCCAGCCTGCTCTGCAGAACCAGAACCAGAACCAGACATGGAGAAGCAGCATTTAGTTCCTATGCTCCACTGATCTGGAACAAACTCCCAGAAAACTGTAAAAGTTCTGAAAGCCTGAGTTCCTTTAAATCAAGATTAAAACTCTGTTTGTTGACAGTTGCCTTTAACCGTTAATGTTGAAGTTTGTAGTCCAACTTGTCTTGATCTGCTGTTCCACTGCAGCGTACTTTCTGTTCCGTTCGTGTTCTTGTTACTGAAATGTTCTACAAATGAACTTGCCTTGTCTAAAGCAGGGATGCCAAACTCTAGCAGCTGAGGGCTGATTTCCTGCAGCTGCTCCAGCACGCCTCAGTCAAATAATCAGGGCCGCATTCACAAAGAATCCTCAGACAGAAAGTGGCTCTTGGTGACGTGATTTTAGGAAAGGTCTTAGAACTTTACCTCGGTGAGATAAGAGTTATTCACAAAGCATCTCAGGCCTTCAGAGAGCTCCTAAAGTGGAAAATGTCAGGAGTGAGGAAGACTTTCAGCCAACGTAAGAGTGTGTGAAGCAGGAAGATGGTGGAAAGAGAGAGAGCTGATTGGCTGATCCACCACCTGAACAGTGGAGGAAATGAGCTCACAAACTTCTTTAACAATCATATAATTATCAGATAAGATAGAATTTTCCTGCCAGAGCTGATCTGGAGATTGCCGCTGCTCCTCTCAGTGTTCTCCATCTTTTCTCTTTATTTCATGTCTGTGGTTTTTCCTCTCACCGGTCAGTAAATGCATTTACCGCTCCCAGTAAACGGCCTGTACTGCTGTAGCGCTCATCAAAGCCTACATCCTGGCCTGGGCAGACTGACAGGAGGGAGGCTGCCTTTATGTCATTTTACTCACCAGGATGGAGAATAAACAACAAGCAATCAAAGTGGTGATGAAGATGTAAATAAGGTGCATTCCTTATTATTTAATTATTTAATTTAGCTCACTTTCATCATCATGTCATGTTTCTTAATCCAGTCTAATTGGTTAATATCGCTTCTCTGATGACTAGGAGCACATGTGTGTGTTTTTTCTTCCTGTACTATCAACCAATCACAGCTCTTAAAAAGTCACACACCACTTCCTCACTAAGACTTCTGTGGTCTTCCTCAGAGTGGCTCTCCACAGCGATCTCAATCACTCTCATGACTCCTCTGTAGGAATTCCTTGGCTAAGCTGAGAGCGCTGAGAGGCTGAGAGGCTGAAGATCTTTGGGACTTTGGGTCCTGGACATCAGCAGGACTCTGGAGAACTTGACTGCAAACTCAGCAGCTAGTTCCACCATTTGGTTCAGGGACACATCTGAAGGACCTGGAGGACTAGAGATTCACATCCTGCAAACTGACTCCATTTTGTCACAACCTGGCTCAGGAATTATGAGAAAAAAGATGAAACTAGTTTTTATTGAAATGAAATAAAAACAAAGGTTTAGTTTGTAGAGTCAGTAAAATCAGTAACGTCAGTGTGAATGAGTGTGAATGAGTGAAAACGTTGAATGTGGGGTGGTGGTGGAGTAGAGGCCATCCTGTAATCGGTGGGTTGCGGGTTCAATCCCCTGCGCCTCAGTCACCGTGTCCTTGGCCTCAACACACATTGGCGGTGGTCAGAGGGTCAGAGGGTCATAGGGTCAGAGGGTCCAATACGTGTGCCCCAGGCCACCGCCACACATAGCTGAGTCAGGGTGTGAATGGATGAATGAGTGACAGCAGTGTGAAGCCCTTTATCAAACATGATGAAGTCATTTACCGTTTACATGTTAAACCAAGCAAAGCAACCAAAAACCAACCAACCAATTCAGGCCAAACCCTGAAGAAATGACCATGGCAAAAGAGAGAGAGGTGACCCTCTCTGCTGCTGCGCAGCCCCTAAAGCCTTTTACAGGCTGCCCTCATCCAACCAGCTGCCTGCTGCAGTCTAGCAGTGGATCCATTCCTGCAACCGCTCAAACAAACCTGACAGCTACCACTGTTTGTTCGTTCGTTGTTCAGCATGCTTTGCATTGTCTCTGTACTGAAATAAATTTGCCTTGCTCTTGCATATGCTTGTTAGTAAAAAAACAAAAGGATATCTAAGCTGTTTTGCAGCTGGAAACTAAAGGATTGATTGAGGTGATAAAAACATCGAAGAATCCGTTGAAATGAGGAACATTAGCTCCTGCTTTCAGAGCGGAATGATCTGGTAAAAATCCTGTGAGCAGCAGAGTGAAATGTTGGAGCTGTCCTGGAAGCTGCATCCCTGTGGGGAGCTCAGCGTTTAGCTCTGTCTCCTGTGACTGATAGGTGGCCTGATGATGTGTGATGTTGTCAACCTGAAGCCTGCAGGATGAGCTGGGAGTACATGATGATGTCATCAGTCCTGGACCACTCAGGTGTGTAACAGGAGGAGTGAAGAGACGTGCCGTTACACAGATGGATGTTTTCAGGCAGATTTTCTCTGGTATAATCTCAGCTAAAAGGTCCTGAAGAAGGATGATCCACTGGAGCTGCTGAACAAGAACTTTGTGAAAATTTGTTTGAGGGTTCTGTTATCTGGATGAGATGGAGAAGTCCAGCTGAAGCTTTCAACCTAAGAACAGCTGTCAGGCTTTTTGGGGGCAGCATTGATATATATTACTGGATAGAAGCAGCATCAGAAGTAAACAAAACTGGTTCTTTGCAAAGGCCAATAACTTTAATAAGTAGAATGGCATGTTATCTTCATAATTTGACTTATATGTAATTGAATCTAATCAATGTGAAATTCTTGGAAAAATAAGCAATGTACACAGGTATGCTCTAAAGAAGTGATAGAGTGTTTAAAATACTCAAATAAAACATTTTACCTAGGTAAATAAAATAGTTAATATTCAGTTGTAGTAATTTATTAGTGGACTTTATGAATGGCGGGTTTGGGGTGTTGGACCAAAGGCCAGCCCACAGCGAAACACAAAACAGGAACAACAACCCATCCAGAGAGGACAGAGGGCGCCTCAGACCTAAGACAGAAGAAAACATAGTTCAGAGCAGGTCTACTGTCATGTTTTGGGTGTTTGTGGTAAGACTGAAGCGCAGACAAGAGCCGGGAAGCAGCATGATTGTATAGTGAGGGATTTACTAGAAATTATGACAGCAACCAGGAACAGATCAAGGATGAAACCAGAACAGGCTAGCAGGCCAGTGTGACTAAACTGACTGACTTTATAGGGGAGGAGACAGAAGGAAGAGCAGGTGGAGTAAATTACACAGGTGAGAGGAGTAAGACAATTAGGCAGAAGAAGAGGAAGGGCAATGAACTGGCAGTGGCAGGTGGAGAACAGAATCTAACAGTGTATGTTTATGCACCTTTTGAGCAAAACCAATTGAATCTAGGATAGTTTTAAAGGCTACACTAAGGTTATCACATTCAGTGTCAACATGGATGTTAAAATCACCCACTATAATAGCCTTATCAGTGTTTAACACCAAATCAGACAAGAAATCTGACAACTGATCTAAAAACTGAGTGTAAGGGCCTGGTGGACGATACAAAACAACAAACAGAAGAGGTTTTATTGCTTTGCAGTTTGGATGAGGGAAACTGAGGGTTAAATGTTCAACTGTAGTTATTAGTTGGCCTGGGACTAATTAATAAATCAGACTGAAAGATGGTTGCCACTCCTCCTCCTCTTCCCACAGATCTGGGAATGTGGAAATTTGAATAATTGGAGGGAGTTGACTCATTTATACTAACATAGTCCTCTTGTAGCCAGGTTTCTGTGAGACAAAACAAAGTAACAGCAAATTAAAATATTAATGAAAGTAGGACTGAAGGTCAGCAAAAGTTTACCCAGTAAACACAGATTTAACTTTAACGAGGTTCAGTCAGAATGTTTGTAAGTAATGAAAGTTAGAGCAACTTGAAATTCTTAGTCTGAAATGCGCCTTGTTTGACCAAGAGGACCAGAATAATTAATGTCCCCCAAGCCACAATTCCACCAAAAATATAAGATGAGCTGTAATTAATATAAAACATTTCTTACGGAGGAACGAGAGGACGTCAGCAGTTTGAGTTCCACTTGGTAGAAGTGCCTGAATGGTGAATTGAAAACGATTAACTGATGCAGGT
>NW_023396530.1:157198-292198 GCF_011125445.2 Fundulus heteroclitus | reverse complement strand
TAGCTTTAGCTGATCACCTGTAAAGAAGAATTTCAGCTGGGAATTATGTCCGTCAAGCAGCTGGTTCGCCACAACAATCAATGGCTTTGGCAGTGGAGGTTCTTAGTAGCTTTATGAAAACTACAGAAAAATTTCAATTTGAGTATATTTTTCACAGCTTCATTCACACTCGGGCGGTCCTTGTAAATTACCGGATATGACACTAGGACTTGACCTGGTGAACGTATGGGTCAGTTTTACCCGGTAATGACCCTGACCCAGTAAATTACCAGGACGTACGGTCAGGTTGTAAGTGTGAATGGGGGTGAATAAAACGAAAAGAATTGGCTCACCCATCTTAATAACAGAAATCAGGTGTTCTAACCACAGGTCTCATGGCCACAGCTTTATAGAATCAAGCACCAGGCATGCAGACTGTTTCTACTGTGATGCAGAGAGAACGGGTCGCTGTCAGGAGCTCAGATAACTCCAGCTGGGAAATTTCCTCACTCCTAAATATTGCTGTCAGCTGTCACAGGTGCAGATATATATATTATAATTATCCACCTCAACGTTGTACTTCTCACTTTTTATGTTATTAAAATGTACATCCTCTGTAAATACGGAGAATGATCACAGACTAAATGGAACGCAGCCCTGCTATGTTCTCCAGCAGCGCCCATAACAACAGTTTTTACAAATGCTAATGACTATTTGCGTGCTTTAAGCTTTTCAAGAAGTATTGTGGTGCAATCTAAAAATTAGTCTTATGTTTTTTTTGGGTTTTTTTTTTTTGTTTGTTTGTTTTTTTTTTTGTTTTTTTTGTTTTTCCCTGTGTCCTGTCTAACAATGTGGCAATAAGAATTGATGTCTCAATGCCAAATAGAGCTCGACAGATTTTGCTTTTACAAGTGGAGCAAACAGCTTTTGCCATAGTGCTCTACTTGATTTATGGATGTAAATAGCTTTATTGTGATTCCTGCAGGGAGAATTTCAAATTCTATGGACACTACAATGGGAAAGTAGGAGAGGAAAGGAAGAACAAGATGAGAAAAAGAAAGAAAGAGAAGAGGTGAAAGAAAGAAGAGATAAAAGGGAGAGAATGATAAAATGTCCTCTGTCTGCTCCATCACCTGGAAAGAGACACAAAAAGAACAGCACAACCAACAGACATAAAGCAACAGATACAATCGAGTAACACCTTGATACCATTGCTAAATCATATGTATTATTATTTAAGCTGACATGTGTAATGTGATACCTGAGAAAAGAAAGTGAAAGAAAATAAATAAATAAATTACCGGCTTTCTGTATATAAGTGAACACTTAATACCTGGGACCCAGCACCTGTGGGAGTTTGTGAGAGTCTTATGTTTAACCTCTGTGCATTGTGAGCCAGTGTCTGACCAATATTTCATAATGGTGACACATAACAATAATAAAGATCAGCCTTAACAACGGCAGAACACGTGACGTTCTGACGTTTGGCTGAAATCTTCAATAAAACTATTAAGTGAAGGATCATTATTGATAGAATGAAGATGAAAAAGCTGCAACATTTACTCCCATTCTGGATTATTCTGAATCCATTTATATGAATGCACCAGCTCAAGTAGTGAACCCACTGGACTCTGCTTATCACGCCTCATTGAGCTTTATCACAACCTGTAAGCCTGGCTGTGAACTTTACACACGTGTGGGCCGGCCAGTGCTGGAGAGTCCTAGACTCACTCATATACGTCCAGTTATAAAATACTCTGATTAGGGTATCATCAGGGTATTCTACGTGTGCGCCCCTCATATCTGTGAATATATTCAACATAAAGCAGCTGGACTGTATTCTTTACGCTCAGACTCACTGCTGCTGTCTGTACCAAGCTGGTAAGGTGGTATTTCACTGTTCTGCCCCCCAACATGGAACAATTTACAAAAAGACTAGAAATGAAAGGAACTGCTTCCAATAAGCCACTTTAAACTCTTGCTCAAAGGTTTGTAAATGAAATCCATGTTTCTAAATGTTTTTAAATAGCTTATTGAAACTGATACAAAATGTAGTGAAACTGTTGTGATCTGGGCCGCTGTCAGTGGGGCTTTCTGGGTAAATAAATAAATGTCACCAGCAGATGCGTATGAACGCAGATGTCTTCTTTAAGTGTTTAGCTTTCCACATAAAGTACGGCCAATAGCGGCCATGTTCCTCTATCGCTGGGAGAACCTGATAGTCTTGTGGTTACAAGCCAACATAAATGAGTGGACCAAATAAAACGAAGAACTGAAATGTGTTGAGGAGCCCAGTTGTGACAACGTTTCCCCCTGTGGACCAACGTGGATTTACACGTCTCTCAGGGAGACTGGGTTGTCTTTTGTAAAACAAAATGCAGCAATTAACTTCCTCTGCAAACGTCTAAAAATGTCATCACTGGTTGAAGAAAGAATCCAGAAACAGAATATAATCAGGAGGAAGCTGGTCGGAGACAAATGTCTTCATCATTCAACAAAACTTAAGAACCTCTAAGAATGCCAGTAGAGAAGCAGCAGAAAATAGAAAGTAAAGAGAACCCTGCATACAAAGGAAGTACCGAACAAAGACAGTATGTAATGATTCACAACGTGGGATCCAGTATTCAGCCATACAAACAGAGATTCTGAAAAAGTCTTTTTATTAAAAGAATGTAAAAACGGGCTGAAAACCAAAAATGACGGTTGAGTCAAAAACAGACTGCAGCAAACAAACAGACCAGAGCCGATGAACGGCAAGCTAAAAACAAGAACAGGGTCAGGTAAAGTCTAAATCATAGGACAGATTGGGTCAGGCAACAGGCAGGCAGTCTGAAACAGGCAGGAACAAAAACAGGCAGTAAACAGGTCAGGCTGGCTCAGATCCTCAGGGACAAACGGGGTCAAAATCAACAGACAAAAACAGGAACAGGATTTTGCTGGACAGAGACTCACCGAATGGGCGGAAAGATGATCTGGCACTGATGAGTGGTCTGAACGCAGTTTACATGGAGGTGGAAACAGGTGGAAACAGGTGGAAACAGGTAGAAACAGGTGGAAACAGGTGGAAACAGGTGAAACCAGTAAGAGATGATTGCAGGCGGCTTGGAGCTGAGCAGGTGTGCAGAGTGAGTAATCAGACCAGGCATCAGTGCCGTGATCCTAGCAGAACTCAAAAACAAGCCAGAGACAGAACATAAACAATAACAGAAATCAAACAGGAAAGAACCCAAAACAGAAAACTAACCAGTGGCAGAGACTCAAACCATCACACAGTAAGGACCGAGGCTCTGGCCACACCTGAAAGATGACTAAAGCTTTCATCCTGACCTTAAATCCTCCTTCAGTTCCAAACTTCCTGCCTGCTTCCTCTGGTCTACGTTGGCACATGAAGCCGCGTGCACATCTGTAGACAGTTTATGAATATTAAACTCATGTTTCTCTGTTTAATGGGAAGTTGTTTCTCACTCGTCCTCCACCTTCCACCTTCATTCTGCTCCCTCAGCGTTTGATCATGCTCCCAGCAGGAGGTTATTGGCTGATAATGACGCTCCTTCGCTCCTCATAGACTCACACGTCTTTATGTTTGCCTCTGTGATTATGTGTGAGGCTGCAGGAGGGTGCTTTGCATGCCTGCTGGCAGCCTCAGAGAGTCACTTTAGTGAGGAAGCAGAGGACCCAGGTGCAGAGAAGATATTGGAAAAGGCTCTCATTGAGCCGCTTCAAATTAAACACAGTTTAGGAGGCGTCATTCTGTCAGGACCGTTCCATCAGCACCACTTGCAGGAGCCTCCGACACCGCGCTCCCTTCACAGGCCTCATTATTCTCATGTTAGCAAAAACTGGGACTTTTAAATAATTTCATGATAGGCTGATGTTTCGTATGAAAGCAAACTGCTCAGTTTCATCCAGCATGAAAAAAGGCAGAGTCCAGAAAGCAGGGAAGGTTTTGCACAACAAAGCCGGTCAGTAAATTCCAGTCGGGGTCTCTGTAACCCCCTCCTTCCTTTGCCAACCTATTTCCATGGAAATGAAAGCTTAATGCACACAAAGCTTCCTCCAGACGCACACAGGAAGAAAAGAAAAGCTGCAGCAGAAACACGGGGGGAGGATTAGTGGATGAGGGAGTGTTAAACTGCAGCTTGATGGACTACAGTTAACTGGAGCGCAGCAGGAACCA
This sequence comes from Fundulus heteroclitus, assembly GCF_011125445.2. Classification (NCBI taxonomy): domain Eukaryota; kingdom Metazoa; phylum Chordata; class Actinopteri; order Cyprinodontiformes; family Fundulidae; genus Fundulus; species Fundulus heteroclitus. The sequence continues at coordinate 288,042 of NW_023396530.1, read as the reverse complement.
ACAGGGAGCGGAAATGGAAATGTGATCAGATAAGATGAGGGTCTTCAGTATTCCTGAACAGCGCTGAGATCAGACAAACCCATGTCATGCATATTTTGGGCAGAAAGATTTTTTAGGATGCAGAAAAACAAACTCATGCTTTTCCCTGCAGGCTGCTGGTGGTGGAAAGGCATCCAGCTCAACTGAATTAGAATCTGTGTATCAAAGTGGAGCAAAAAGCTTTGCTGCCTTGTTTAACATAGATGCTTCTTGTCTGACAGGCGTCTGGCTCCTCGGAGCTTCAGCAGATCATCTGTGTTTGGTGGTTGTGCTCTGAGATGACGGTGAGTGCATCTCTCCAGGTGAGCCATGTGCTTCTATCAGGCTCTGGGCGCTCTGCAGGGTCAAAGCCAGAGATGGGAGCATGGTGCATTGGTGCGCTGCGTGCTCTTCCAACTTGTTCCCAGCAGGAAGCTCTGCATGCAGCCGAGGCGGCGGTGTTTGGCAGCGCGCATGAAGAAAAGTCTGTAAACATCATGACTGTTTGTTCTTACATCCCGCTTTGTGTCGAACCAAATCCTCTGGAAAAACAGTGACTAACTATTAACAGTTTGTAACTGCTTCATCAAACCTACCAACAGGACGAATGCAGAGAAACTATTTGGTGTAAATGATTAAGGAACTATACTAACTATACTATGTTTGCTACATGTTTGGGTCCAGTCGTCGGTTCATCGTCTACCTGCTACACTGAGCTCTGGCCCACCTGCTAGGGTAACGGTTGACCCACACCTTGCTCCCACACTTGTCCCTCCAGGTCTCACTGCCAGCTTTGGGACCCAGAGTTCACCAGCAGGACATCAACAGAGCGCCGGCCAAACCTGAACATGACTATGTGCCACTTTTCACATTTTTACAAAGACACCTGAGCTATGTTCAGGTGGGTTTGCTATCCTTGTAGGTTGCAGTAATCAGGATCTAATTATCACTGTAAGAAATACAAAAGTTGTTAAAGCAGGACCAGAAATTATTTACAGAAGATCATATATGAGATTTAATCAAGATGAATTCATTGATTTAATCCTAATGTTGCTCGTCAGGTCTGTCTGTGGTGGACAAACATGGCCCAGTACAGACGTTTGAGGTCAGAAATTATACAGCGAGATTACAGGATGCATGAAACAAAGAAATCAAGCAAAGAAAGACGCAACTATGACTCCTAATCAGTCTCACTGGAAATTATATCGTTAACCTAGAAGTTTCATCACAGGATTCAATAGAAATAAAGAGAAAATATTATGAGAATAAAAAAGGATAGCAAAAATGACCAAAGGAAAATGTGGAATACTATGAGTTTTTTGGAAAGAATGTTAATTTCACTGAGTCTTTTTTAGAAGAAAATGGAAAACTTATAACCAAACCTAAAGATATAACTACTAATCTAAATAATTATTTCATTGACAAAGTTTATAAAATAACAAAAAGTAGCCCTAATGTAGATAATACCACTTCTAATTTAACAATAGAAAAGATAATCATGAAAAACTAAAACTGTAAATTCAAATTGAATAGTGTGGATATGAAACAGTTTGAAAATAAAGTTAAACTTGATAATCTCGACTCCAAGCTTCTTAAACTGGTGGCAGAGGAAATTGCACCTTGTGTTTATCATATCAAAGTTTATTCTGCTGAATATGTCCAGAAAAATGGAAAACACTACCGTTCTCTGGCTTGTTCAATCAGTCTACTCTACACCTTCAGTTTAGTATAAATTATGGAAAATATAGTTTATGAACACGTTCAATATTATCTGACCAAAAATAATCTACTCACAGATTACCAACATGCTTACAGAAAAGGGCACCCCACTGCTACAGCTCTTACGTTTATGACCGATGACTGCTTTAGAGAAATAGAGGATGATAATAATAATAATAATAATAATAATAATAATAATAATAATAATAATAATAATAATAATAATAATAGGGGCAGTTATGATAGATTTTTCCGCAGCATTTGACATTTCAATCTGAAAAACTCACACAGAAAGAAAAAGGCAATTAGAAGAATTTTATTGATACAATATTTTAAGAGTTTGGTGCTCAGACCTCGGCAGGAAAAAATTCACGCTGAATTATACTTCAATATGCATAAGCAGGCGTATGAGAATAGGGATATTTCCCCCCCAGGCCTGAAACTGGTGGTGGAGTGGAGATAAATAAAGTTTGTTCAGTCCATATGATGATCTGTTTGAGCTAGATGTCCAGCTTGATAAACACAGGTTTGCATGAACTGTCCATGATGAGCAAGCATGAAGCGACTGTGGAGAGGAAAAACTCCCCTTTGGGAAGAAACCTCTGGCAGAACCAGGCTCAGCATGGCGGTCTTCTGCCGGACCGATTTAAGGAGTGACTGGGAATTCAATAAGAGTCCAGGAGGAATTACGTTCTGATAGGGACGAGGTTGAAGGAGGACCGTAGGAAAGCCAGGGGGAGCTGCTACGGTGGTGGAGAAGGGGATGGAGGTGGAGAAGGGATGGAGGTGGAGAAGGGGATGGAGGTGGTGGAGAAGGGATGGAGGTGGAGAAGGGGATGGAGGTGGAGAAGGGATGGAGGTGGAGAAGTGGATGGAGGTGGAGAAGGGATGGAGGTGGAGAAGGGGATGGAGGTGGAGAAGTGGATGGAGGTGGAGAAGGGGATGGAGGTGGAAAAGGGATGGAGGTGGAGAAGGGATGGAGGTGGAGAAGGGGATGGAGGTGGAGGTGGAGAAGGGGATGGAGGTGGAGAAGGGGATGGAGGTGGAGAAGGGGATGGAGGTGGAGAAGGGATGGAGGTGGAGAAGGGGATGGAGGTGGGTTGAATCCGGTCATCAGAGTCCAGATCAGCCACCACTTGCTCGCTGAGGAGAAGGCCGAGACGAGGATGTGGAGTTCTTTTAAGATGAACCCAGGATGCTGATTGGCTTCGAGGAGGAGCAGTTCAAAGCTGATTGGCTTGCGTCTGAGGCGGATGAGTCTCTGATTGGATGGAGGTAGGCAATAGAGTTTCTTCAGTCTGAATTTTCACTTAAGCTCCATTACCAATCGTAATTTGTTACTGAAAAACTGGAATGTTATGGATTTAAACACTCTGTCCTTTCCTGGATTGAAAGTTATCTGACAAATAGAACACAAAGTGTTTTTAATGTTTGTTATTCTGAAGCGTAAAATGTGGAGTACCTCAGGGAAGTTGTCTCGGTCCATTTTTATACAGTATTTTTACTAATGAAAGCAAAATGATGATGTATGCAGATGACTCAACTATACATTCATCTCCAGTCACTATAGATGGACTCAGCAGGACTATTACAATCTGTGACTCAATGGGTAGAAACAAAAATCGCCTCGTTTTAAATATTTCAAAAACAAGCAACATGATACTTGGCTCAAACAACTCTATATTGACTTTAAAAATAAATGACATCAATTAATCAAGTACATGATGTTAAACCTTTAGGAATTATTATTGATCATAAATTAACATTAGGATAAAATCACAGCAAAAATGGGGGGTGGAGGAGTAATCTCTACAATTAAAAGTTCTGCCAGCTTTTTGACACCTCATGCAATGACAAAAGTCTCTCAGTCTCTGACTTTGTCAAACTTAGACTTTTGGCCCACAATCTGGTCCAGTGCAACAACAGAAATATTAATGAAACTACAAATGTTACAAAACCGAGCAGCTCGCATGGCCTTGAGATGTAATTATGTTAAATTCATGCATAGGCAAATAAATTGTTTGTATGTTAAATATAGGCTTCTATATTGATGAGTTTTATTTATCAGAAATATCATATTGACAAAGTCACCTTTCATCATTTATAGGAACTTAGAACTAGTAAAGCCACCTACCTTACAAGACGTGCTGCTAGTTTCTCTTTACCAAACTAATGTCATTAAGCAGACTTTTCTCTACAGAGGAATGCATCAGTGGATCTTATTAGTGTTGAAGCCGCTTGCTTCCCCGGGTCCGTTGAGTCATGTGCAGGACTTAGTCTAAGAGTGCAACAAAAACTTAGCCAAGGAAACAGAATTGAAGTTTCACCTTTGCAAAGGGAGAGAAGTTGCACCAGCCGACACCTGCGAGCAACAACTCTGTCCTCTTCTTTGTGCAGGCTCTTTTTATTAACTTCAAAGGGGAGGGTCTCACAGAGTTACATGAGCAAATGACACACCTTAACAATACTTCTACCCTATATGGAGTTGCTTCTTTGGCTGCCTTGTTCTGGTTCTTCCGGTCATCGCCTGCAAGCCGCTGACCACAACCCCGAACCTTGAGCTAAACAAAAGCTTGTCCAAGACAGAAACCCGTCTTGCAAATTCCAAGAATTCCAAATTCTCTTACCAACAGGCCCGGTCTTAAAGCTTTCTGCCAGCTATCTTAAAAGCATATTAAAGCATATAAACACATGTTAAACCTTCTTAAAAGTGTAAGAAACGGATCAAAGTTAATACATTCCACATTAGCTAAATATATTTCACAAATAAAAATTAATGTTCTCTTTAAAGAGTTATTAAAGTTATATATATTGAAGCAAGTATAAGACAAAAACAAACTATCATTGATTATGTGTGTGTATGTTGGTGTGTATGCATGTATATGTGTGTGCAGTGATGTATTTGTGTATGTATATATATATATATATATATATATATATAATTTAAAGGCTGTGTTTTGAAATTAAATACATTTTGTTGTTTTACATTTGTGTTTACTATATTTGTATGAAGTTAACGCTATCGTTTTAAGTTTCTTTTCTCGTGTGAATAATGGTATGGACCCCACTACGAATAGCAACAGCGTCAAGGTGTAGCTAATGGGGATCCTCAATAAACAAGAGATTTTTTTATTATATGTAGAGAGAGATGAGCTCAGTGAGTTGGCTGCATGGCCAAACACACTTCCTGAGAGTCCCAAGCGTGCAAAATAGTCCTCAGGCTATTTAGCCATTTGAGCTGACCAGAGTTAAGAAGGCTGCTTCGTTTCAGCATATGGACTAGATAATAAACCATAAAATGGAAGTTGGTCGCAGAGAGAAAGAAGCTCAAAAGTCTCCGAGTGGACGCAGCTAAATGTTCCAAAAATAACACAGAGGAAGAAGTAGAATGAGGAGGAGGAGAGAGAGAGGAGACCCAGCAGGGACAGACTGAGGAGAGGTCAGAATAGCTGCTAACTGCCCAGGAAGAAGCAGCAGAACATGTTAGCGCTGCAGAACTCCAGAATGAATTAACAACTGGGAAAACCTTTATTGGCCTTTGTTTAAATAATAATGTGAGCAGACTTTTAACTAGTTCACTGTGTTGTTTGAACTTGTCATAAAGTTATTGTTGTGATGTAATATTAGTGAAACATTCATTTGCAAAAATGGATGATAGTCATTGGCGGAGTGGAGTCGTAACTAGTTTAACTGTACTAGATTAACATTCAGCTGTTCATTTTAGTATCTTTTTTATTTTAGTCGGTAGAATACCTGAATTTGTGCACAACTTCATATTTTGTCTGTTTGATTACAAATCAGATGTTGTGATCAGTTACTCAGTACTTTGTTGTGCAAGTTTACTTGTTGGCACACATTAGAGATAGTCTCCAGAGTTCAACACAACTCCCTGCAGAGTATTTAAGCATCAACTCTATTCTTACCAAGATTCTGGCACAAAATATCCCCTTCTAGGTGTTTGAAAGAAAGAGATCTCTTTTACTTTGGTCACTCCCAAAAGGGGAGATTGCTGGTTGCTCAGCTTAGCGTCTTCAAATAAATTTATTTATATTTACATATTTCAGTACAGAGACAATGCAAAGAGCTTTACGTGATTAAAACATAGGAAAAAACAAAATAAAAGCAAGTAGGAATAAAATGTAAAAACAAAATAGAACATGGAAAAATAGAAACTAAAAGCAAACCTTAAAAACAGTTGGACTACAAAGTTGAACTAATGATGTTTCAGTAAAACAGTTTAACTAGAACAGTTGAAGCAAATCCTGAACAAATGAGTTTAAATCTTGATCTAAAGGAACTCAGGCTTTCAGGACTTTTCCAGTTTTCTGGGAGTTTGTTCCAGATCAGTGGAGCATAGGAACTAAATGCTGCTTCTCCATCTCTGGTTCTGGTTCTGCAGAGCAGGCTGGAGCCAGAAGACCTGAGTGGTCTGGAGGGTTGATGCCCTGATAACAAGTCTGTGATGGATTTAGGTGCTAATTCAGGGATTTAGAGACTAACAGAAGGATTTTAAAGTCTATTCTCTGAGATCCAGGGAGCCATGGAAGGACTTCAGAACCGGGTCCATGTTCTCTACGTTCTTAGTCTCAGTGAGGACTTCAGAACCGGGTCCATGTTCTCTACGTTCTTAGTCTTAGTGGAAGGACTTCAGAACCGGGTCCATGTTCTCTACGTTCTTAGTCTTAGTGAGGACTTCAGAACCGGGTCCATGTTCTCTACGTTCTTAGTCTTAGTGAGGACTTCAGAACCGGGTCCATGTTCTCTACGTTCTTAGTCTTAGTGGAAGGACTTCAGAACCGGGTCCATGTTCTCTACGTTCTTAGTCTTAGTGGAAGGACTTCAGAACCGGGTCCATGTTCTCTACGTTCTTAGTCTTAGTGGAAGGACTTCAGAACCGGGTCCATGTTCTCTACGTTCTTAGTCTTAGTGAGGACTTCAGAACCGGGTCCATGTTCTCTACGTTCTTAGTCTTAGTGGAAGGACTTCAGAACCGGGTCCATGTTCTCTACGTTCTTAGTCTTAGTGAGGACTTCAGAACCGGGTCCATGTTCTCTACGTTCTTAGTCTTAGTGAGGACTTCAGAACCGGGTCCATGTTCTCTACGTTCTTAGTCTTAGTGGAAGGACTTCAGAACCGGGTCCATGTTCTCTACGTTCTTAGTCTTAGTGGAAGGACTTCAGAACCGGGTCCATGTTCTCTACGTTCTTAGTCTTAGTGGAAGGACTTCAGAACCGGGTCCATGTTCTCTACGTTCTTAGTCTTAGTGAGGGCTTCAGAACCGGGTCCATGTTCTCTACATTCTTAGTCTTAGTGAGGACTTCCGAACCGGGTCCATGTTCTCTACGTTCTTAGTCTTAGTGAGGGCTTCAGAACCGGGTCCATGTTCTCTACGTTCTTAGTCTTAGTGAGGACTTCAGAACCGGGTCCATGTTCTCTACGTTCTTAGTCTTAGTGAGGACATCAGAACCGGGTCCATGTTCTCTACGTTCTTAGTCTTAGTGAGGACTTCAGAACCGGGTCCATGTTCTCTACGTTCTTAGTTTAGTTTTTATTCAGTTAAAGAACATTTTGTCTCCTCCTGCATTGATTTCTTCTATTTCCTCAGAGGCTGAACTGGTTCATAGTCACCTGGTGACATGGTGATGTAGAGCTGTGTGTCGTCTGCATAGTGATGGTAGCTGATGATGTTTATGATCTGAGCTAGAGGAGCATGTAGATCTAGAACAGGAGGAACCCAGGATGGAACCTTGGAGAACCCCACATGTGATTTATGTCGTCTCTGATGTAAAGTTACCTGCTGACACTAAAAGTCCTTTAAGTAGGATTTAAACCAGTGGAGAGCTGTAGCAGAGAGGCCGACCCAGTTCTCCAGATGTTCTAACAGGATGGAGAGATCGACAGTATCAATGCTGCACTGAGGTCCAACAGAACCAGCACTGAGGTTCTGAGGCCAACAGAACCAGCACTGAGGTTCTGAGGTCCAATAGAACCAGCACTGAGGTCCAGTAGAACCAGCACTGAGGTTCTGAGGTCCAATAGAACCAGCACTGAGGTCCAGTAGAACCAGCACTGAGGTTCTGAGGTCCAACAGAACCAGCACTGAGGTCCAGTAGAACCAGCACTGAGGTTCTGAGGTCCAACAGAACCAGCACTGAGGTTCTGAGGTCCAATAGAACCAGCACTGAGGTCCAACAGAACCAGCACTGAGGTCCAATAGAACCAGCACTGAGGTCCAACAGAACCAGCACTGAGGTTCTGAGGTCCATCAGAACCAGCACTGAGGTTCTGAGGTCCAACAGAACCAGCACTGAGGTTCTGAGGTCCAGCAGAACCAGCACTGAGGTTCTGAGGTCCAACAGAACCAGCACCTTGATCAGGGCGGTCTCTGTACTGTGGTGAGGAAACCTGACTGGAAAACATCAAAGCGGCTGGTCGTTGTTAAGAAGGTGTTTAATTGTTGAAACACAGCTTTTTCTATAATTTACTGATAAAGGGGAGGTTTGAGATGGCCCTGTAGTTCTGGAGTAGAAGTTTGTCTAAATTGTTCTTTTTCAGCAGTGGTTTGATAATTGCTGTTTTTAGGGACTGGAGGAAAACACCTGACAGAAGGGACGTGTTTATTATCTGAGTCAAATCAGACGCTATGACAGGCAGAACGTTCTTAAAGAACGCTGTGGGGAGAACATCAAGACAGCTGGAGGAGGAACTTAACTGCTGAATGATCTCCTCTAAGCTTTTGTGGTTTATTTGGCTGAATTGGGACATTTTGTCAAGATCAGTTCCAGCTGAATAAAGCTTTGGTTCTGGTGTTGATATGGATGTACAGACTGATCCTCTAATTTTTAAGATTTTCTCAGTAAAGAAGTTAAATTCGTTGCAGGCCCTGGTGGAGTGGAGTTCTGAAGTCACGGACACAGGAGGATTTGTTAACCTGTCGACTGTGGAAAATAAGACACGAGCATTATTAATGTTTTTCTTGATGATCTCTGAGAAGAAAGATTCTCTTGCATTTTTCAGTTGTAAGTTATATCTGTAAAGTCTCTCTTTATAGATGTCATAGTGAACGTGGAGTCTGTTCTTTCTCCACCTGCGTTCAGCTTTCCGACATTCCCTTTTTTCACTTCTAACTGCTGGAGCATTTCTCCAAGGAGATTTTTTCTTCCCAGAAACAACTTTCACTTTAACTGGAGCAATGCAGTCAATGATGTCTGAGACTTTAGACTGAAAGTTATCTACTAGCTCATCTACTGAGTTGCAGCCCAAGGTTGAGGTAGCAGAGTAAGCTTGAATAAAATTTTCTGTGGCATTTTCCTTAAAGGTGCGTTTTCTTACGATGTCCCTTTGGCTAAATGAGTCACTGGAAATGATGCTTTCAAAGGTAACGGAGAAGTGATCAGATAAGGCAACATCAGTTACATTGATGTTAGACATGTTTAGACCTTTAGTGATGATTAAGTCTAAAATATGTCCCTGTTTGTGTGTTGGCTGTTTAACATTCTGAGTTAAATTGAAGTTTCTAAGTGTGTCACACAGTTCTTTTGCACTTCTGTCTTCAGGGTTGTCAACGTGAAAGTTGAAGTCTCCCACAATAATTAAACAGTCATAATCAACGCATATCACCAGGGTTTCTGCTGGTCATTAAAAATCATTAAAAGTCATTAAATGATTTTTTAAATTAATCGGCATTAAAAGTCATTAAATGTGATTGCCTGTGGCATTAAATTTTTTTTATTATTTTCAAAAAAAAAATACATTCATAAAATCAGTTTTGTCAGATATATTATATCAGATATAACTGATTCTACGTGTTTGCGCGGAACCAAACACGCTGAACTGCTTCCGGTTGATCATAAAGCCGTTTGTTTTTACAATGTTCGGAAAAGAAGCTTGAGGTGGAGAAAGAGCTAGAGAATGGGGAAATGCAAATTTCAACAAAAGTGGATGAAAAACGAGGAATTGGGGACATGGCTGCAGCCTGTCGACGGTAAAGATGACGAAGGATTTTGCCGTGTTTGTAAAAATATTAAGCTTGGGTGTCAATGCTTTACGATCTCACGTGAAGTTGGACAGGCAGTGGTGTAGTCCAGGGTGTACGCGGGTACACACTTATTTTTCAGTCAGCATTGCCTATATCAACTTCTGGAGCGATACAGCGTTTAAACATTGCACGCACTCAAATCTGATTAACTTTTCTCAACCCAGTTCGGTTCTGTGTCTGCTCGTGACCTGCTCATTCCACGCTCAGTACCAGCTATGCCCTCGCTCGACTCTGTCTGTGCGCTAGTGACTTCAGAAGCTGTCCACCTCACCAGCCAATCACAGACAGGTTTCCTTCCGTCCAATCAGAGTAGGGCTTGCAAATGCTGCACTCAGATGGATTAAATGAAAATGCTGCAGCTTTTGGCAGAAATTACTAAACATAACGGTAGGATTGAAGAAAAAACAACAACCAATAAACAGTTTAATATTTTAGCCTAAAATATTTCGTCTAAAATAATTCCTTGAATTGCTAAGTGAGCTGTGAAAAATGTTTTTGTCTCTTTTCTTTCCAGCTTCTGGTTGATGATGCAAAAGTTTCTTGTGATCATAATCATTGTCATCATTATTTAAATAGCACTTTAACAGGAGGTAAAACAAAATAACATCTAATAAATTGACTTGGGTAAAGAAAGTTTAAACAAAGGTTTAAAACAACAACAATAATAATAATAATAATAAGCTGTTTAAATCCTTAATAAACAAACAGAAGTTCTTTAAACTGAACTCTAAGATAAACAGGTAACCAGTGAAGGGAGGCCAGGATCGGGTAATGCACTTTATTTATGTTTTTTCATTAAAAGGTGTGCAGCAGCATTTGAACCAGCTGCAGACGTTTGAGTGAGGACTGACTGATTCAGAGATAAAGAGAATTACACTAATCCAGCCATGAAGAAATCAAGGCTTAGAGTAGTGTTTCCATGGTTTTGTCTTGAAAGAATAGGTTTTACCTTTGCTTTGTTCCTTACATGATAAAAATGACTTAACTGAGGTCAGTTTAAAATCATCATCCATTTTAAAGTCGAGGGGCTAAACATTCATTGTCAGGGTGTCCAAATCAACAGGATCAACAATTCTTTGGGTGTTTCAACTGGTATATTTGACAATTCATGATTTGCAAAGACAAAGAGATTTGAGTTTTGATGTTCTCCTCGTCATTAACTTTATCTCTTTCTATAGATTCTCTTTCTCATTCAATTTAGGATTTTCCATATGCCTTATCATCTAGGTCTATATTGAAAAACCTGCAGTAAAGTAATGAAATGTTGATTCTGGATGTAGTGTAGGAATTCCTTCTATATAAACCAAAGAAAATTTTACATTACCTGCCAGAAGCTGGATAAAATCTTTAAAAAAAGAGACAACAGTGTCTCCACATCTCACGTAGTAGCTCAAGGAAATATTTTAATCTAAATGTTTTAGGCTAAATATTTCTGAGCTGCGTCTAAAAAGGCAAACATTGAGAGTATACACACTTCTCCAGAGACCACTACACCACTGCAGACAGCCACAGATCAGCTGCAAGGAGCAGACAACAGCTAACAATGTCAAGTTACTTTTCTCTAACCAATGCAGTCACGTCCGCATTAGCTACCGCCAACAGCAGCAGCTGGAGCAAGCTCTACCGCCACTAACGTAGGAAATCAGACGGTCTTCAAACAAGACAGAACAAGAGGTGCTCTGTTGTCTGAACACAGCCATCAACAACTACTCTCTCTCTCTCTCTCTCTCTCTCTCTCTCTCTCTCTCTCTATATATATATATATATATATATATATATATATATATATATAGGAGAGTCGTGGGTCATCTACTAATCATCTACTAGCATTAAAAAGCATTAAATTAGGGTTACTCATTCCTGTATAAACCCTGATCACAAACAGGAGGTCACTAAAATCATTAAAAAAGTTTGATGTGGACTTGGGAGGCCTGTAAACAAACCAAATGTTCAAAAGAGTCAACTTTTCCCCAAAACACCTTTTTTACACTTCAGTGAATCATTAAACAATGTTGCCACTCCTCCACCTTTCCTTTGCTGTCTGCTCTCACAAAGAAAATTGTAGTTTGGAGGAGTCGACTCCAACAGAATAGCTGCTTCATTAAATTCATGTAACCATGTTTCTGTTAAATACATCAAGATTAATGAAGTCATTAATTAAAAGGGCTTTTCCTGACAGAAATCTAATGTTTAGTAAACCCAGTTTATATGACTTAGTGGTTGATGTTGTCTCTGTGGCAGGTTGAATCTGACAGTTTCTAACTTTTAAGTACGACTTTTTATTTTTTTATTATAACAATCTTAAATACTTTGTTCATGTTGTGAGAAAACTCCAGAAAAGGAACATCTGGGCTTTATGGAGAAGAAGGGGAGGTGAGTGCAGTCTGGACCGGTGTTGGTGGGGATGGAGGCTCTTAGTCCTCTTTTTGTCCTGTTGTCCTGTTGAATCCTCCTGTAATTCTGACGTATCTTCTTTCTATGTCATTTTTCTGGCTATTGTTATGTGTTTTGAGATGACATGTTTCATGAATTGGTGCTATATAAATAAAATAAAATTGAATATCTTTATTGTCAAGAATCGGAGACAAGTGGACACAGTATTCAGGCTGGAGAAGCAGATGAGTTATTAGGAAGGTTTTATTTTAACAAAAGGTGCGGGCAGGACAAAAACAGAGCTTGTGGTCAAATAACAGTCCAAGTCGGTACACAGGTGCGCAGGAAAAACAGGCAGGGATCAGGCAATAAACAGAACCAGGTCAGGCAAAACAGGCAGGCAGTCAGATACAGCAGGAAAAAACAGGATCAAGGATCAGGCTGGCTCAGATGTTAAAGGCAAATTGGGTCAAAATCAACAGGACTATGACAAAACAGAGCAAGCTGGACTAGACTCACCAATTTGCACGGAAAGACAATGATCTGGCAGAGTGCAGGAGACAGAGGCAGGTATAAGTAGAGGAGTGAGCAGGTGAACGGAGTGAAACTAATTACCGGAAGGGGTGGGAGCTGATCAGGAGGGAAAAAGTGGCTGGAAGTAAACTGAAGCTGATTGGATGATAACTGGTGAAGGGGAGTGACAGGCAAACAGACAGGATGTTGCTGAGGTGTGAAACTGATTGGCTGGCAGGTGAAAAACAGATAAACTAAAACAGTTTCACGATAAATCAAGACAAACCCAATCTAAAAACAGAAACTAAACCTATGACAGAATTGGTTAAATGATGAGAATCACTAAACCAAAACAGAAACTTAAACTAGATTAATCCAGAAACAAAATAACCACAAAGACCAAACCTGAGCTATAAAACCAAACTAAGACTAAACAGAACACAAGCAAATAATAAAACAGAGCTAATACTAATTCAATCTGAAAAACTCACAGAGAAAGAAATGGCAATTAGAAGGATTTTATTGATACAATATTTTAAGTCTTTGGCGCTCAGACCTCGGCAGGAACATTAATGCTGAATTATACTTTAATATGCATAAGTAGATGTATGAGAACAGGTATGTTCCCCCGGGTCTGAAACTGGTGGTGGAGTGGAGATAGAAGAAGTTTGTTCAGTCCATATGGTGATCTGTTTAAGATAGATGTCCAACTTGATAAACACAGGTTGCATGAACTGTCCATGATGAGCAAGCTTGAAGCGACTGTGGAGAGGAAAAACTCCCCTTTGGGAAGAAACCTCTGGCAGAACCGGGCCCAACATGGTGGTCTTCTGCCGGACCAATAACAGGCGACTGAAGGGAGAAAACACTCTGATGGGTTGAGGATGGAGGAACGTCTTGGAAGCTAGATGAACTCAGCTACGATGGTGGAGAAGGGGTTGGGGGTGGGTTGAATCGGACATCTGATTCGAAATCCAACATGCAATCCGTTTGCGCTTGCTGGTTAGCAGGCTGAGACGAGGATTTGAAGTTGCTTTTAAGATGAGCGTGGGATGCTGATTGGCTTCATGGAGGTGCGGTTCGTAGCTGATTGGCTCACATCAGAGGCGTATCGGACTCTGATTGAATGGAGGCAGGCGATGAGTTTCTTCAATTGAACTTGCGCCTTCAGCTTCATTTCAATCTGAAAAACTCACAGAGAAAGAAATGGCAATTAGAAGGATTTTATTGATACAATATTTTAAGTCTTTGGCGCTCAGACCTCGGCAGGAACATTAATGCTGAATTATACTTTAATATGCATAAGTAGATGTATGAGAACAGGTATGTTCCCCCCAAAAAATGCCGAGGTCAGAGCGCCTGCTCATAAGGCAGTGTGACGGGATAGTGATTTGAATGGGAGATGATTAGGTGAATGAAATGAACGAAATGAACAAGGAGAAGTGAGCAGAGATTCTTTCTTGCGGAAGATGTCTTGCTTATGCTTTCTTGCGGAAGATGTGAGCAGAGATGCTTTCTTGCGGAAGATGTGAGCAGAGATGCTTTCTTGCGGAAGATGTCTTGGGTACGCTTTCTTGCGTATGCTTTCTTGCGGAAGATGTCTTGCGTACGCTTTCTTGCGGAAGATGTCTTGCGTACGCTTTCTTGCGGAAGATGTCTTGCGTGCGCTTTCTTGCGGAAGATGTCTTGCGTGCGCTTTCTTGCGGAAGATGTCTTGCGTACGCTTTCTTGCGGAAGATGTCTTGCGTACGCTTTCTTGCGGAAGATGTCTTGCGTACGCTTTCTTGCGTACGCTTTCTTGCGGAAGATGTCTTGCGTACGCTTTCTTGCGGAAGATGTCTTGCGTACGCTTTCTTGCGGAAGATGTCTTGCAGATGATACACGTAGAGAAATGAGTAATCATGACAAGATGCGACACAGGTGACATGATGCATAACAGGATGCATATCAGAATGCTTGACGCAGGCATGAAAGAACACATGACGAGACGCAGGACCAGATTCTTCGAGACGCACGAGAGAGTGCATTGCAGGATACATAACAGAATGAGTGACGGGATAACTGTCAACATGAGTGGCAATATGAATGAAAGTATACATGTGATTAATGATGATGTGAAAGAAGCATGAAAGATCAATTATATGATAGGAGAGTTACGAACTGTGATGATTATGAATGATAAACTCAATTTGAAAGAGTGAAACCTGAAGGGTCTGACGGAACATGTGAAAAGTTTCAATCCACCACCAGTATTTGCAGTTAGATTACCTTAAAGCCGAGAGGCATTGGGCAGCTAAAATGAATGGAAGCTCAGAATGATGTGTGAGGCATGATGATGATGATGACCGAGCCCATTATTTGAGTGATCAGGAACCTGTGAAACAATTATAGAGAACCCCCCCCCCAAAACCTACGGATGGCAACATCCGTAAATTTTTAAACACATCCACGACAGAAAGGCATTATAGAATATATTTCGATCAGGCGAGAAGCAGACCAGACGGTCAAAACGGCAGCTCTCAACCAGAGTATCCTGTTCCAGCGAACTCTAGCTGCCTGGAAATAAAGCATGACTCTGGCAATGATGCATTTGTGAGATTGAGGTGACCAAGCAAGGAGGGCAGCTGACAGTTGAAAATAACTGATATGGGACGAGACTGATATCTTGTGAATTCGAGAGCTTATTGCAGGCAGGAACCATGCTGGAACCAAGTTGAGATCAATACCTAGAACTCGATTTGCAGGCCGACAGGTTTAATTTAAAAGGACAAACTGAGAATAGTGAAAGGAAGATCTAGGAGAGGAAGTGACCACAAGATGAATGAATGAAGAGGATGAAGATGGTAACATGACTGAACATTGTGCCAATTCAGGCACCACAGAGAAAGCATGCTCCAGACGGGCAGAGAAGAATGAAAAGGAGAAGCAGCGTAGCTTAATGAGAGGGCCGTTTGCCGCGAAGGCCTACAAAACAGGGCCGTTTGCCGCGAAGGCCTACAAAACAGGGCCGTTTGCCGCGAAGGCCTACAAAACAGTGATGTGGAATGGGAGATGAAGGTGAGGTGAATGGTGAGGTGAGGTGAGGGGAACGGTGAGATGGATGGTGAGATGAGGTGAGATGAATGGTGGGGTGCTCGGCCGGTGCTCGGGGTTGCTGCATGGCTGATGCATGGATGCTGATGCATGGGGGCTGATGCATGGATGCTGATGCATGGGGGCTGATGCATGGGGGCTGATGCATGGGGGCTGATGCATGGGGGCTGATGCATGGGGACATGAAAGATGAATGCTCATGACATGAAGGACACAAAACAGGCACATACAGAGTACATGAGGAGTAGGAGACGGGCACATGGCAGGGCACATGGCGGGCACATGGCCGGGCACATGGCAGGGCACATGGCAGGGGTATGAGACAGGTACGAGCAGGGAACGAGACAGGGCACGAGACAAGGCACACAACGTAGCACGTGGCAGTGCCCGATGAAAGTAGGTGAAGAGAATTTGACAGAATACTTTATGAATGCCTGGCCAGAGCAGCAGAGCTCGTGAAGGGCACAACAATTAGTATAAATTGCTGGATTTAAAATGCACTTCTGAAATAAAATGGGTTAAGTAAAACTCAACCCTACTGTCTGGTTAGACTGAACGTGAATGACATTGAAGGTACTTAATGCGGACGGATTGCCAATAGTAAGTCTTTGAATGACGAAATCAGAGATTTAAAATGCTGAGACATTTGCTAATACAGCCTGCAGGTTGATGATAAAGGGGAGACGAGAAGAAGGTTGCCATATCAAAGATAGTAAGAGAACACAGGAATGGGAAAACCAAAGAGGAAAATGGTAAGGTTAACATTTCAACTTACAAACTTAATTAACACTTAAAATCAAGCATACTATGGACAAGAAATTACTGTAGAAAATATGAACAATGAGTTGAATTAGAATGACATAATTATGAAATAAGAGAAGATTAATGGAATCCATCACGAACCATACTGCAACCAGTAGGTGGCAGTAATGCTACTACAAGCCTGTAGCCAACCGCCAAAATCAGAAGAAGAAGAAAACGAAAACAAACAGAATGGATGGGATACCTCTGCCTAACAGACGGACAGTTCAGGAGCATGATGAGCGAAATGCATGTAATAAGAATGAAAACATGAGTGGATACGTGTTACCTTGAGCTGCTAGGAGCGGCATGAGAGGAGATCAGACTGAAAGTTGCGCAGGACGATAGCCGCTTTCGGCTACGAAGCAGAGCGGGACCGGAGCTGAGTCAGAGTTGGGACGGCGTCTACGTCGCTTGTGAAAAGCGGGGATTTGCAAGTTCATAGCGCCAGGAATCGGAGCTGATGAAAACAGAGGTTGGGAGACGGAATGAGACGCCACGGCGGAAGAAGGCTCGCTAAGAGAGCGAATCCAGGTCAGTGCTGGTTAAGATATGCTGGAGCGAATACAGAGATAGCATAGGATGGATGCGCGGCTAGATGGCGTTCCTAAGAGCAGCAGGATTTGAGGATGAGTTGTTATCGTCTTGATTAGGACATCTGATTCGAAATCCAACATGCAATCCGTTTGCGCTTGCTGGTTAGCAGGCTGAGACGAGGATTTGAAGTTGCTTTTAAGATGAGCGTGGGATGCTGATTGGCTTCATGGAGGTGCGGTTCGTAGCTGATTGGCTCACATCAGAGGCGTATCGGACTCTGATTGAATGGAGGCAGGCGATGAGTTTCTTCAATTGAACTTGCGCCTTCAGCTTCATGACTAGAGAGAAAACCAATAATCAAATAACAAATATAAACCATAACAAAACCCAAATCATGACATTTATCTTGGTTTGTTCGGGCTGCACTGGGCTTATCTTTTGTTTTGGCACTGGATGTACTTTGTTTTGGGACAAAGCTGATGGTGCGTGGTTCACAGAATAGAAGATGTTTGAAATCAGCCGTTTTGCACCTGACCTATTTAGAGAGAAACCATCTCTGTTGAACAGATGTCTCCTCTCCCAAAAGATGTTAAAGTTGTCTATGAATGTTACAGTTGTTTGTTTGCATGTTTTTTCCAGCCATTTGTTTAGCATCAGAATTCTGGAAAAAATCTCATCTCCTCAATTAACGGGCGGGCGAGGGCCGCTGAGAAACACCTTGACATTAAGACCATCAACTAAATTCAGCAGACGAATGTAATCCTCTTTCAATACTTCTGATTTTCTTATCCGGGTGACGTCGCCCAGGGTCAGGCGTTCTTTCAAGATCCTTGGAAGGATGTCTGACACATCAGACACTAGGGTATTGTGCAAAGGGCTATAAATCAACACCTGTGTGTTTTTCTTGTTACAGAAATGTTTAATCCCGCTTACAGATCCATTGCATAATATCAGGGTACTTGGCCCAGTGGCCTGTTTTTTTCTCTGGTAGCTTAGCAGGCAGTTCTTCTCCAGATCCACTTCATGTTGAATTCTTTTCATAAGAGCATTTTTCCTGAGAACTGACTCCTCTGGGGTGTGAAGAGGCATCTTGTGTAGATTAGCTGAAAACTACAATAGTCCACACGGGAGGAAAAAAACAGAAATAAATAAAAGAAAATAAATAAAATAAATAAATCCAACTTTCTGTAGTTTTGAGGGGAGGGGAAGACGTTGTCATCCGAAGCGTTGGCGGGGGAGGGGGGAGGGGGCACGGGGGGCAGAACATGCTGGTCTCCAGCCGAGAGCTGCTACAACGTCCCGGCTCACCTGGGTAGCGGTGACTGACGCTGGTTTGTCGGTTTTGTTCAGCCAAAACAAAACGACAGCGCTTCGTTGATTCACTAGGAA
Organism: Fundulus heteroclitus; assembly: GCF_011125445.2. NCBI lineage: Eukaryota > Metazoa > Chordata > Actinopteri > Cyprinodontiformes > Fundulidae > Fundulus > Fundulus heteroclitus. The sequence continues at coordinate 269,561 of NW_023396530.1, read as the reverse complement.
TCAGAATCAGAAATACAGTAATAATCCCAGAGGGAAATTACAGTTCCAGGAGATGCAGGATTTCCCAGTATGCCTCTCAGGGTTGAATTAAAGCTGAATTTAAAAGTGTTAGAGTCAACCTCTCTGATATAACAAACGGAGGAGGAGCGATGAGGCAAAACTTGGTCCTGCCAGGAATCCGATCATGGGCCCACCATGTGTCGGGTACACACAGAAAAACCCCATTCAGCTCTTAGCCTCATCTTACAACGGTTTTAACAGTTGTTGGTGCCAAAAGCCAGAGCAAGCATAATTTCTGCAACAATATGATTTAAATGTTAAATGTAAACTCTCTCTAGTTCCTGTGCTGGTTCTCCACAGAACCCTGAGATGTTCTGTGATTTATTTAGAAAATCTTCTCCTCTTTGTCTTTCACAAAGGCCCGTCTAATGTTCTGGTATGCGTCTGGTTATCTATGGAGTGATGGAACCATTATTGCTGCTCTCTAAAAGTATGTTGGGTTCTGATGCAGGGCAATGGTCCAAAGCAAAGCCCAACTCTGAAAGGATCAGAAAAACTGTGTTTTTTTTCAGCATTATAGATGTTTTTGTGACAGTTCAAGAGTGTTTTTTTTCTGACATGGGTTATTCTAAAGGAAAGCCAAAGATTTTTAGAAAACTAAATAGTGACTTTGAAAGAAGTTTGAAAGACGCACGTTGGACACCAACAAACAACCAAGGCAAGGAGACACAAGCAGGAAAAGCCTTTTATGGCTCTAAAGCTGAGCTTGATCTGGCCTCAAGAAAAGCTGAGCTCCTTGCATGAAATAAAAAAGACATCTCCTCACTACCTGTGAAAGCAACTGAGGAAGAAGTAGTTGTGTTCTTCTCGCTGTCATGTCGACAGCTTTTCTTTTCACACTGCTGATTCATACATTGTGCACTCACGCTTTCCATTAGACGTAGCATGGCACGACACGCTGCATGAATTATGTAGATTGCTGCAACATTTCCCTTCAGAGAGAAGCATTTTATGGGTCCAGGGAGAATCTATTTATTACTGCAGGGTACATCCAATGTAGGTGAGCATTTGTCTGAAGGTTTCATTTAGATTCCGGATGGAGAGCTGATTGGCTGCAGCGAGTTTGTAGAGCTGCCGCTTCAATAAAGAGTTAACCGAGAGTTAAAGAGGAAAAAAGAAAGATGTTGAGAGAAGAGGCTGAAGGGTGTTTAGAGGGTAGAGCAGGAGAGATGACGAGAGGGAGGAGGCGAGGTGAGTGTAGAATAAGATGTGATATTGTTAATGCTACAGTAAATTAATATTCGCATGAGGTCATCCATCAGGAGGAGAGCAGGCGAGCCGTGAGGAACATGATAATGGAAGCTGTCACCAGATGCGAGGAACAGGAGGAGAGAGGAAGACGTCGGGAGAAAGGAAGAGAAGCAGAGAGGTCCTCGGATCCACATGTTGGGAGAAAGAAGAGATTCAGAAGTTAAATGTAATGTAGAAACTAAGCGTGCACGATAGAGAGGGGACACCAAGGTGAGGACTGAACAAAGCTGAAAAGGTAAAGAAACTAAGAGGGGAAGGAGTGAATGCGTAACAGAGTGAATTCATCTGGAATTAATCTACAAACTCTAGTGAATAATTAAGGTCTGGTGGTCACATGAGGAACGGATGGAGCAGAGAGGAAATGTGGAGAGGCAGCGATTTGGCCTCCAGCAGCTTCTGACAAGTTAAACAAGAGTTAGAACCAGACAGAACCAACCCATGCTGGTCGTGTTTGATGGTGTCACCATCTGAAACGAAGAAAAACAGATGGAATAACTTGCCTTAGCGCCTTCAGCTGCTCATCACTCCAACGTGACGCTCTGCGTTTAAACAAGCTTTAAGCAACACGCAGAAAAACTGTAGATGTAGATTAATGATGTAACCCAGGTTTCAGACTTCGTGTTAGCAGGTTAAAAGGACAGATTTCAAAGCTTTTCTACTCATACCAACCACCCTGTTGTGCAATTTCATATTTTTAGGTTATTTAATGTTTATTAAATAACTCTCTGCCTTCCAGGTATTGTCAGCTCAATCAGCTGATATCAGTCCAATAGTTGAAAGGAAAGATTCAAGCACAGTAAACTCTGCACACATTTGGAATAATTGAGTTACTTCTCTTCCAGTATAAGAATTTATTAACAGAAATAATAATAATAACCTTATTTATGAAGTGCATTAGAACAGGAGGTCATAAAAATAGTAAAAAAAAGAAATCTAAAAATACAATTAAAAACATAAAACCAAAAGGAAACACCAACATTAAAACAATATAGTTTAGATATTGAATTAGGCTGCCTTATATATAATATAATATATAACAAGTGGCTCTTTATCTTAAAATTAAAAACGTCCACAGGAGAAACCTGCTGAATGTCTAAAGGGAGATTGTTCCACAGAGACGGGCCATGAAAGGAAAAAGCTCCCCTACAGTTTTCCTTTTAGCCTGAGGGACCTGTACGATGTTATCAATCGTTGTAGTCACTAAGAACCTAGAGAACATGGACCCGGTTCTGAAGTCCTCACTAAGACTAAGAACGTAGAGAACATGGACCCGGTTCTGAAGTCCTTCCACTAAGACTAAGAATGTAGAGAACATGGACCCGGTTCTGAAGTCCTCACTAAGACTAAGAACGTAGAGAACATGGACCTGGTTCTGAAGTCCTCACTGAGACTAAGAACGTAGAGAACATGGACCCGGTTCTGAAGTCCTTCCACTAAGACTAAGAACGTAGAGAACATGGACCCGGTTCTGAAGTCCTTCCACTAAGACTAAGAACATAGAGAACATGGACCCGGTTCTGAAGTCCTCACTAAGACTAAGAACGTAGAGAACATGGACCCGGTTCTGAAGTCCTCACTGAGACTAAGAACGTAGAGAACATGGACCCGGTTCTGAAGTCCTTCCACTAAGACTAAGAACATAGAGAACATGGACCCGGTTCTGAAGTCCTCACTAAGACTAAGAACGTAGAGAACATGGACCCGGTTCTGAAGTCCTCACTAAGACTAAGAACGTAGAGAACATGGACCCGGTTCTGAAGTCCTCACTAAGACTAAGAACGTAGAGAACATGGACCCGGTTCTGAAGTCCTCACTAAGACTAAGAACGTAGAGAACATGGACCCGGTTCTGAAGTCCTCACTAAGACTAAGAACGTAGAGAACATGGACCCGGTTCTGAAGTCCTTCCACTAAGACTAAGAACGTAGAGAACATGGACCCGGTTCTGAAGTCCTCACTAAGACTAAGAACGTGGAGAACATGGACCCGGTTCTGAAGTCCTCACTAAGACTAAGAATGTAGAGAACATGGACCCGGTTCTGAAGTCCTCACTAAGACTAAGAACGTGGAGAACATGGACCCGGTTCTGAAGTCCTCACTAAGACTAAGAACCTAGAGAACATGGACCCGGTTCTGAAGTCCTCACTAAGACTAAGAACGTGGAGAACATGGACCCGGTTCTGAAGTCCTCACTAAGACTAAGAATGTAGAGAACATGGACCCGGTTCTGAAGTCCTCACTAAGACTAAGAACGTAGAGAACATGGACCCGGTTCTGAAGTCCTCACTAAGACTAAGAACGTAGAGAACATGGACCCGGTTCTGAAGTCCTCACTGAGACTAAGAACGTAGAGAACATGGACCCGGTTCTGAAGTCCTTCCACTAAGACTAAGAACATAGAGAACATGGACCCGGTTCTGAAGTCCTCACTAAGACTAAGAACGTAGAGAACATGGACCCGGTTCTGAAGTCCTCACTAAGACTAAGAACGTAGAGAACATGGACCCGGTTCTGAAGTCCTCACTAAGACTAAGAACGTAGAGAACATGGACCCGGTTCTGAAGTCCTCACTAAGACTAAGAACGTAGAGAACATGGACCCGGTTCTGAAGTCCTCACTAAGACTAAGAACGTAGAGAACATGGACCCGGTTCTGAAGTCCTTCCACTAAGACTAAGAACGTAGAGAACATGGACCCGGTTCTGAAGTCCTCACTAAGACTAAGAACGTGGAGAACATGGACCCGGTTCTGAAGTCCTCACTAAGACTAAGAATGTAGAGAACATGGACCCGGTTCTGAAGTCCTCACTAAGACTAAGAACGTGGAGAACATGGACCCGGTTCTGAAGTCCTCACTAAGACTAAGAACCTAGAGAACATGGACCCGGTTCTGAAGTCCTCACTAAGACTAAGAACGTGGAGAACATGGACCCGGTTCTGAAGTCCTCACTAAGACTAAGAATGTAGAGAACATGGACCCGGTTCTGAAGTCCTCACTAAGACTAAGAACGTAGAGAACATGGACCCGGTTCTGAAGTCCTTCCACTAAGACTAAGAACGTAGAGAACATGGACCCGGTTCTGAATTAGCACCTAAATCCATCACAGACTTGTTATCAGGGCATCAACCCTCCAGACCACTCAGGTCTTCTGGCTCCAGCCTGCTCTGCAGAACCAGAACCAGAACCAGAACCAGACATGGAGAAGCAGCATTTAGTTCCTATGCTCCACTGATCTGGAACAAACTCCCAGAGTTTCACTGCTGATAGTCAGGACTGTTACTGAGCAAAGATGGAGGACAGCTTCAGCCCCTATGTAGAAATATTTAGCTATGTACAGCCCCCCCCCTCCCCCCGCAACATTTTGTGTGTTTATTAATGATCCAGATGACTTGTGAACAGACTGTTGTTCTGTATTTCTTATATTTCTTTTACCTTTTACTCTTCCTCTCTCAGGTGTCCCCTAATCATCTGATTGACACCACCTGGTTCTCACTCGTTCTCTCCCCCTTCTCCTGGTATGTATGCAGTCTCATTTCTGCTCCCTGTGCTGGTCTCAGCCTGTCGGTTATTATTTTCCTTCATTAAAATATCCTATTCATCTTCATTTGCTTCTGTGTTTGGTAACAGCCTTTCCAAAGCGTGACACTTGCAGGTATTGCAGTTCTGCATCTTTCTGATGGAGTCTAATTCTGATAGGCTATAACACCTGTAAGCTACACAACAATGAAACACTGTTAACGTCACTTCTTCTCTTGGTTCCTCTCCCCACTGAACAAACTGCATGAATTACTGATGTGGTTTCATTGCAGCGGGACTGAAATGAAAGTGTTCATCTGCTTTTTTAAGGGAATGCGGAACACAACATGTTCTGTTGTTTTGGCTTCTGAAACATTCAGCCTCTAGTTTTAAATCAGACTCTGACTGATCCGTGTTGAAAAAGATGAATGAAAATCTGAATGATCTGTTTCCTCTCTTTAAATATGCGGGTGTTCCTGGGTGAGATCAGGATGGAGCAGCGGATCAGAACTTCATCTGCTTTAATCAGAGCCCGGTTCTGCTCTGTAGCTGTGAAGGAGCTCAGGTTCTCATCTCTGGTCCAGATAGAGGGAGAATGAGCCTCTGTCCTCTTCTTCAGTCTGCTGTCTTCTGTCTCCCCAACAGTAATGTTAGGAAGCTTTTTGCACAGATGAAGCTGTTTTGGTTTAGATGCAGCATCTTGTCTGATACCTTCAGCCTGTGTAAGTTTCTGTGAGCTGAGAGAGAAATGGAGCGCCTGCCTCTCCTAGTCCCTTTCACTCGGCATTTCCAGGAGACTTGTAGAGATAACAAAAGGCCAATTACTGCCTAATTACTACAGATAACTGCCTCAATAAATTCTTTTGCACCAATTTCACTTTAATTGTCCAAGTTAGATTCAATTAGATGTTGTTGGTACAGTTAGAATGGATGCTTTGACCCCAAAGGGTCCATTACTGCCTCCCAACCTCCCACATGTTGTTTTCCTCCATGCATGAATAAAACACATTATACTCTTCACATGTAATCATCTGATATGGTGCTGCAAACATCCCTGAGGAGAACTCAATTTTATTCCAGGTTAATACAGCAGCAAGGTACTTTTTGGAGCCGTCAGCTGGGAATATGTTGCTTTAATCAGATTAGGTTTGTCCTGATCCGAGCAGAACCATCAGAACCTGCAGCGTATTCAGAGGAGACCCTGACAAGGTACCAGAAATAAAAAAGTAATTTTTCAGATAAAGATTAGCCATTTGCTTCCCTGTAATGTTGTCCTGAGATGATACGTTTAAAGGTTTTCTTAGCCATCTTAGCTGAAGAGGAATCAAGAACCTTTATTCTCACCTTGTGTTACCATGCAGATTATTTCATTCAGAATGCACACAGTTAATACACTGACGCAACAAGAAGAGTTTTTATTTAGAGATCAAATCAGCTGTTGCATGAATATATCAAAGATGCACTCATGCCTGCAGTAAATTCTGTGCAGTAATCCTAAATATTCATTTACAGATCAGTGTAACTTGATGTTCCCTGAGAAATTAGTGTGCAAACAGGAACGATCTGTTTCCCAAGGAAAACACACTTTGGTCACGATGTGGTGGTCTGTGCCTTTTCCTGTTCAGATGTATTCCAGGTTGCAACCATAACTGGAACAGGAGGAGCAACCATAACTGATGCTACATCAATATTGATTCAACCATCATCTAAAGCCATTGTGAAAAGTTTAGTTTTTCAGCAATTGAGCACCATAACATACGCTCACAAGTTTCTGCATTTAGTGCTGCTGTTAAACTAACAATATTGTTAGCTGACCGTTCAACATTAGCTCACATTACCATATTTCCAAAAATGTGTGAAGACAAACTCAGAAAGGGCGCCATGCTTTAAATATTCAATTTTATTTAGGAAAACAGTCACAGATCAAGACAGCCAGCAACTTGTACCTGAGCAGCAGGTTTGCTGATATGGTGACAAATATCAATTGTCAAAGGTTTGGAGAACTATAGCGACTCTGGAGACTCAGTCATTGACACACTTGACTTGGGTTTGGGTCACGTTGGTTCTGGGCGACGCCTCCCTGCCGCTCCGGCGCATAACGAAGCCACTTCTCGACAGTCTGGCTGCAGAACTGGTCATTCAGCTGTGGGTCAAAGGGTTAGGGTTAGAACAGCAGCAGAAAGAAGAGCGAGGATGATAGAGTGTATATCCGACACAAATTCTTATTTATGTTTTTAACTTGTACTTAAGAATTTATGCTTCAGAAGCCAAAGAGCTAAACAACATTTTCCCTGAGGAAAATGAGCAGGACTTCACTGAAATTGTCTGTCAGAAATACAGTTACGATACAGCGAAATGAGTCCATTTCTGGAAACCGGATGAGCCAGACAGGAAGTCAGACACAGGAAGTGTAAAGTGGATCCGGTAATATTTAAACATAAAGGAGGGAGGGGCTGTCTGGATGCATGAACAGATTGCTACGAGGCACATTTTGCAGTGAACGGACGGAGCGCACAAGGAACGTAGTCAGTGTGAAGCCGGCTTTACTCACCACTGTACCAGAGCCTTACTCCGCCCAATCTCATATTTGCTGAGAGGAGGACCAGGATTAAATAAACCAACTGAATGCTAAGCTAATAAATCGCTAACCTGAAAAATCGATAGAAGGTTCTCAAAGTTCACTAATCCAACTTGCTACTGAGCCACTTTTATACCCCACAGCGGCAGCGCTGCTGATGTCAGTCACTCTGGGTGACAGCACAATAACTTTTCAACCAATAGCGATACTGAACCTCGTTAAACCTGAAGAGGGCGCCACACTGACGGTTTTAGACGCAACAGCAGGATTCAACAAATGTGAAGTAAATTGTCAAAATAATGACTGGGACAGTGGGTGGAGGCAGATGAGCGTTCACACTGAGCCTGGTTCTGGTTCTGCTGGAGGTTCTCCTCCCTGTTAAAGGGGAGTTTTCCTCTCCACTGTCGCTTCATGCATGCTCAGTATGAGGGATTGCTGCAAAGCCATCAACAATGCAGACGACTGTCCACTGTGGCTCTACGCTCTTTCAGGAGGAGTGAATGCTGCTTGGAGAGACTTGATGCAACCTGCTGGGTTTCCTTAGAGAGGAAACTTTCTCACCAACCTGACTTCCATACAAGATTAATTCATATGAAAAAAGTTAAGCTGTAAGAGAAAGATTCAACAGAATAGGAAAAGATTATGTGAAAGTATTAATGGATACAAGGCTCATTCAGATAAATAGGAAATGTCCACTTTTAAAAAATGAGGGAAAAAAATGTATTTATTTATTTGAGTTTTGCAAACTTTTGTCCTCAAACTTAAAACCAACTTAGATTTTGATGTAATAACTAAGATGGTTTCTCCTGAAGTCCTTCTCATGTCTGTATTTTCAAAGTCTACCCTGGAGCTACTTCAATGTGAGTTAACAGTAAAATGTATATTTTACTGTAGCGCTCTGACAGTGAAATATAAATAGAAACTACAGCCAGACTGTGGCGTTTGGTGGAGATCTCTTCCTTTTAAGGTGGTTCAGATCTTAACTTTAATCAGATGCTAAACATGAACCACACTCAGGTCTAACATGTGGAATAACCCACTCTTCTGTTTCTATCCATTTCTTGTTTTTAACTGATCATTAATAAACCTCATAATTTCTTCTGGTACTATATTGTCAGCTGTCCTGGTCCACTCAAAATGTTGTTTTTTTCTCTCTGATAAGACTTAGACAACTATTGTCATTTTGAATGTACAGAGTGCATACAGAACGAAATTTGGTTGCATACAGCTTTTAACAGTGTAATGGGATTGCAGGTGGAATAAGACAATATTACAATACAAAGTGCAGCATTGATCAGATGTAACAATGCAGGAAAAAAACAGTGTGCAAGGACTGTGTGCAGAAGAATGTAGTTTATGTGCAAAAATAATGGTGCAAAAAGGCATTTGTAAGGAAAAGTATAGAACTTGATAAACTGAAGTACCTAACAGAAATGACAAACTGGCAAAAACTGACTTCCTTCAGCTAAACTCTGAGGAGTGTCGGATCACGGTTCCTGTGATCAGGAAACTGGTTGGACATCTGAAATCAAGCCAAACTTCAGGTGGTGTTTTGATCAATCTTTAAAGAAACTATCATTCCAGAAATACCTTCCTTTCACCCACTTTTTATTTAAAACCCTAAATAAAAGTGGGCGTGTTTAAAGCCCTCATCTGCATCAGCCGCCCGGCTGGCCTGTCCATCTCCATCTGCTCTCACAACCAAACACACAGACTTCATATTACTCTCACCGCCGCGCCTCCAGAGACTCTCTGGATGCTTCTGCTGTTGTTCTGAGGTGGAGGTGTGACCAAACATGCTGGCTTGGTGACTTTTGGTGGATATTCTGAGAAGGTTTGCATGGACACTGGTTTCTGTGTTGGATGACAGTGAACAACAAAAACGTTAACGGCAGGAAAATGACCTGAAGGTGGAGAAGAGCCTGAGACAAAATTGATGCAGATGATTCTCTGAAGCCTTCCACTGAACTTCAGTTCACCTCGTTCTTCAGCCGTTCTCCCAAATCACGCCGTTCCCCCTCTCCTTTCATCTTTCTCTGTCAGATCTTTTTCACTTCTGCTGCCTCTCAAGCTGCCATCCTCTTTCTCAGCAGACTGCAGACATTTTTCTCTCTGTAGTCTTCTTCTCTTTCATCCTGGTTGTTTTCTGCTGTCTTTAACATTTTACCTGACCCCCCCCCCCTCCCTTCCTTCCCCTGCCACTGAGCAGCTCACAAGTTAAATATCTTTCTGTCAAACTCTTGTTTTTGACTGATTATTTGCTGATGACAATGAGCTGAAAGCTGTTCATTGATCTACAGTGATTTACGTATTTATTCTTTATTCTGACCAGTGAGAGAACAAAGTCAAAGCTATTTGTGAGAACATGACAGTAATGTGCTGAGTTATTTCACACCAAGAATCACACTGAAGCACACAATAAAGCATTAGCTCAGCATGTTTCTGGGAATCTATCAGACAAACAATAAAATAGAAGTGCCATCATGTTTAGGCTGCAGCAGCATCTGGATCGAACAGACAGGACGGAGAAGATTAGAGGAGATGAGGAAGTTGTTGCCAATCCTTGAAGAACAGAATCATAAAAACAGTCTTAACAGATTATTCTCAGCAGGTTTCTAACTGTAAACTGTTTGTATTGTGATCAGAAGAACTTTAGTCCCTTTAAGTTTCATCCGTCACAGTTGGTAATATTCTGGGTTTATCTTTGAGAAAGTTCTTGTTTTCATGCTCTGATTGTCACTCTGTCTCATTCTTTTTGTTCTCTATTTTTAATCATATTGTAGTAATTTTTCCTTATCATCCTCCACCTCACAGCTGCTCCACATCAGTGTAATCACTCTCCTGTTTCCATTCTGCTAATCAGCGTCTCCAGTATTTATTCTCCCTGTTTCTGTCACTCATGGTTGGATTTCTCTGTTCTCCACCAATGTGGTTTACATTCCCTGTGTTCATTTGGACTTTTGCACCTTTAAAATCATGGTGACTCAAACATAGATTTTAGCAACACAACGCATTGCCACCATTTTATTAGATTTATGTATCTGGAAGGGGCCTAGTTGACCGTTGCTCAATCAGACGTTCCTACAGCACAAACGGCACCATTTTACTGGCTTAAAGATTTCACTCACCTGAGGGGGGGGGGTGTTCACTGCAAATTTATCATCTGCAGTTTGGTCCTTATCAAACTACAGTTATGACATTTCAAGTTTGGATGTGCAGTTTTTAATCCTAGTAGCTTTAACTTATAGTTGTATAGCTTCAATTTAAAACCAACGATATCTTCATAAAACAGACCTACTCATATCCAGTTATACAGAATCCAATTCAGCTCAACTTCTCTTTTTAAAGGTTCATTTCAGCAAATTCCAGTTAGCGAAAAACACTCAGATCTAATTACACACAGTCCAATTCAATCAGGATTATAGTAAGAACAATAAAAAAATAATAGTTGTCTAATCAGAATCTGATTAATAGTTGGTAGATGGGTATTGTCCACTGAAGCCCAGCCAATAGCATCAAGTCATTGACTGCAGCAGCTCTTACTCCTGAGCGGGCATATGGGAACAGTGGAAAGAAACTCCATTTGAACAGGAAAACTAAAACGGCTGAGCCAATTTTAGTGGTGATGGACAAGTGGTTAAAAAGGACATATTATCTCTATGGACTCTCTCTGAGAAACACAATTAAACAGAAAAAGATCAGGCCATGTGTTATTTCACCTAAAAGAAAAAAAACAGAGGCAGAACATACAGTTAGGGTCAGCAATAAGTGCAGATAATGCATATTGGAGAGCAGTAGGAGAACTCAGCAGAGAGAGAGAAATAGACCCTGATGTCCTCCAGCAGCCTAAGCCTATAGCAGCATAACTATAGAGGTAGCTCAGGGTAACATGAGCCACTCTGACTAGAAGCTTTGTCACAAAGGAAAGTTTTAAGATTAGTCTTAAAAGTAGACAGGGTGTCTGCCTCACGGACCAAAACTGGGAGTTGGTTCCACAGGAGAGGAGCCTGATAGCTAAAGGATCTGCCTCCCATTCTACTTTTAGAGACTCTAGGAACCACCAGCAGACCTGCAGTCTGGTTCAAAGTCTTTAGAGAAAGTGCATGTTCATCAACATTTAAAAGGTTTCCCGTCTCTGTTTTAGCTGAGTGGAGCCTTCTGACATCTCTGATTGGTTTACTGTCCTTCCTCTGTATCTGGCCTTTTTATTCTTCCTCTCAAAGCTCTCTTTTTGACATTTTATCTGGTTCCTCAGATCCACCTGCCTCTCCACATCGTCACTATCTGTTGGTGTGGGAGCTTGTGAAAACTTTTTGCGCTGTCATCACGCTCCATGGCTGTCAATCATCTCTGGCTCCCGTTAGGACGGCTCTATCAGGAGCTGTCAGCACTCCTCCCGTCTGCTGAGAGGAAGCAAATGTGTGTCCTCTCCTTCATCTGGGTAACTTATTGTCTGATTCCATGTCTTGTTAGCTGTGTTTACTCTGGAAATGCTGTGTTATGGTCCTGATGGAGCTGAGATCATTCTGTTTTTCTTCCTTTCTGTCTCCGTACCTCTGAGTCTGTCCTTTCTCTTATCTTTGCCTCGGCTCCAGCTCTGTGTTTACCTGCCCAGGGATCTCACTACCTCCTCCCCCTGTGTTCCTCTGTTCCCTTCACTTCCACCTCTGTCTGTCTGTTTACTCATTATTCCATCTGTTTCTACTCCCTCCCACTTCCATGCAGCGTCTATTCCGTTTTACAACTTCTTTTCTGTATTTCTGACTGTTTTCTTTCTGCTTCCCGGTTCATTTCCTTCCAGTCAGTCGTTGCTCTCCCTTTGAACAAGCATCATTTTCTGCAGTTTTCAGTTGGCACTGAGTTTCCATGTAGACCGTCTGTCGTTTATACGGTGAGACGTAAATCAGGGAACACTTGTTCTTCAGAGGTTCCTGCAGAGGTATTGGGGCCCAGAGTGGAGCACTGGTGTTCCACTACAAGGCCTCGGGGGTTCCTGTCATTTCACTAGAGAGGAGCTTGGTTAGATGTTGGTTACCCACTCAGGGAATTGCTCCAAAGATTGTGACTGAGGGTCGCTGCACGTTCACATTAGTCAGCTCCAACATTCAGTGTCACTTCATCATGTTCTGTCTAAGGCTCCATCTGGATTAGCACCATTTTCTTCAGGTAAACTCCAACAGAACGCTGGAGGTTCTGTTTTGTCTCAGAATCAGACTCAGAATCAGACATAATTTAATAATCCCAGGGGGAAATCAGTGTCTCAGGGCTCTGATTGGCTACAGGTGTGTTGACGTCACATGTAGAAACCAGCAGAACTAGAGATGTTGGTTAAACTGTGACCTTTTCTGTAAATACGATTTTCTTGTGCTGATAGTTGTGGACTGAATTTTATCATCTGATGAACATTAACTTTAGATCGACTCTATGAAAAATGAAGCTTCTTTACTTTAATATGGCAATAACTTTAGAGGAAAAGATCTTAGAGAACCTTCATGTGAATTATTTACACATATTTCATCTGCAGGGTTCTCGATCTAAAGACTGAAAAATGACAAGTTCATCTGCAGGTTGACCTCTTGATAAAGACTTTAGAACTTTTTATGCATTTTCTGAATAACTTTCTGTACAATCTGTCTACTTTTAAGACTAATCTTAAAACTTTCCTTTGTGACAAAGCTTCTAGTCAGAGTGGCTCATGTTACCCTGAGCTACCTCTATAGTTATGCTGCTATAGGCTTAGGCTGCTGGAGGACATCAGGATCTATTTCTCTCACTCTGCTGAGTTCTCCTACTGCTCTCCAATCTGCATTGTTTGTTGTCATTTCAGCTTTTAACTTTTTGCTCTCTCTTTTTCTTCATAGTAGGTACACCTGATCTGGCGTTCTGTTAACTGTGACATCATCCAGAGAAGACAGATCATCCGCTATTATCATCTAATGTAGAACAGATTCCTGGGTCAATGTGAGCTTCTGTGCTTTCTGTGTCTCTGCTCTGTCTTCTCTAACATAGAAAGTACTCCTGGGTCAAGGTGAGCTTCTGAGCTTTCTGTGTCTCTGCTCTGTCTTCTCTAACATAGAAAGTACTCCTGGGTCAATGTGAGCTTCTGAGCTTTCTGTGTCTCTGCTCTGTCTTCTCTATGCCCCAGTGGGTGGAGGCAGATGAGCGTTCACACTGAGCCTGGTTCTGGTTCTGCTGGAGGTTCTCCTCCCTGTTAAAGGGGAGTTTTCCTCTCCACTGTCGCTTCATGCTTGCTCAGTATGAGGGATTGCAGCAAAGCCATGTACAATGCAGACGACTCTACCTGTGGCTCTACGGTTCTCCAGGAGTGAATGCTGCTTGGAGAGACTTTGAAGCAATCAACTGGTTTCCTTATATAGGAACTTTTTGACCAATCTGTATAATATGATTGATTTTGACTTTGTAAAGTGCCTCGAGATGACATGTTTTATGAATTGGCGCTATATAAATAAAATGGAATTGAATTGAAACATCCTCTTCAAAAAACAATCCAACCCTAAAGGTGGTTTGGGAATGCCTACTTAAAACTGTCAGGGTTTAGTTTTGACTTAGCTTTCTGTTGGATATTGGTTTTCAGTTTTCCTCTTTGTTTGGGTTTTAGTTATGATTTGACTTTTATTTCTGTTAGTTTCAGCTCCTCCTCTCCCCTCACTTAGCTTTCCCTACACTCCCTTTGCAGTCAGTCACACCTGTTGGTGATTAATCAGTCAGACTCATTTCACCTGCCAGCTTCCTCATTTAAGCCTCCCTCTGTTTCACTCCAGTGCCGGTCTGTCATTAACCTACACCTTCTCCATGCCTGTTTGCCTGTGGAATGCTGTCCCCTCTGTTTTTACCTGAAGGTTTTGCTCCCTGTGTTTCCTGCTGCCTTGCTCTGGTTCCCTTCTGCCATATAGAAGGACCAGCTGCTGTGCTCAGGTTAGCTCTATGCCGAGCTGTGGACTCTGCTGTCTGCCTCTGGATCGAGGTGCTTTCTCTCCGGGCCGTCAGCTCCTGCCGTCACCTACACCCTTACCAGTGCAGTCCTGCCTCTCCAGTCTTCCATCCATAACCCTTCAATAAAGACTTTTCATTTTAAGTTCCGTGTGTTGTGGTTCTGGGTCATCCATAGACAAATCGTGACAAAAACTATTTGTTTCATTGATCATAGATGACCTGACGTTAAACAGAGCATCTGAGGGCTGATGGGAGGAAACCTGATCAGATTCAGTCAGAAATCACAGCAGAGCTCAGCGCTACAAAGACGGGTTTCTCGTAAATCTGCACACAAAGATTCTGGAAGGTTCCTCTCACACATGCCTTATGTCTTTCAACAGACTCAAAGATCTGAATTCAAACGGCCGTCTGACTGCAAACGCACACACAAATCACATGCAAATGGTGTCAGAGCTGGCAGTTTACATAACACACCATCACACAGTTAAATACAGCAGCTGCTGAGAGTGTGTGTTTCTGCACACATGAAGAAACAAACCCACCTGCTGCTCTGATCCCACAGTAAATAGCATCTCATTAGGAAAGCAGATTATACCAGAATCAGCGATCATTGGTTTGCTTAAAGCAGTCCACATCAAGGCTTCAATCCTGGTGCTCCATGTGCAGAAACCTCACAGCTGCAGAAGTTGCAGCCTCGCTGCAGATCGACAACCCTCACACGTTAGCAACTGATTTAGTCAAGAAAAGTTTCTACAGAGTCTAACTTTTAGTTTTAAAAACTGTCTGAGGTTTAACATGTCAATTGATGGTAGATAAAAACAAAAAGGAGAAGAAACTCCCTGACTGTCTCAATTCAGTTCAATTCAATTTTATTTATATAGCGCCAATTCATGAAACATGTCATCTCGAGGCACTTTACAAAGTCAAAATCAATCAGATTATACAGATTGGTCAAAAATGTCCTATATAAGGGAACCAGTTGATTGCTTCAAAGTCTCTCCAAGCAGCATTCACTCCTGGGGAAGCGTAGAGCCACAGGGAGAGTCATCTGCATTGTTGATGGCTTTGCAGCAATCCCTCATACTGAGCATGCATGAAGCGACAGTGGAGAGGAAAACTCCCCTTTAACAGGGAGGAGAACCTCCAGCAGAACCAGAACCAGGCTCAGTGTGAACGCTCATCTGCCTCCACCCACTGGGGCTTAGAGAAGACAGAGCAGAGACACAGAAAGCTCAGAAGCTCACATTGACCCAGGAGTACTTTCTATGTTAGAGAAGACAGAGCAGAGACACAGAAAGCTCAGAAGCTCACATTGACCCAGGAGTACTTTCTATGTTAGAGAAGACAGAGCAGAGACACAGAAAGCTGAGAAGCTCACATTGACCCAGGAGTACTTTCTATGTTAGATGGTAATAGCGGGTGATCTGTCTTCTCTGGATGATGTCACAGTTAACAGAACGCCAGACCAGGTGTACCTTCTATGAAGAAAAAAAGAGAGAGCAAAAAGTTAAAAGCTGAAATAACGACAAGCAATGTATAATTGAAGAACAGTAGAACTCAGTAGAGGGAGTCTTGTGATTGTTCTTGGGGATTTTAACGGCCCAAACCTCTCTGATGAGCTATCTGAATACAGACAGCATGTTAACAGCCTGAGAAGAGGAAAAATCAGACTGGATCACTGTTTTAAAGCATGCACAGCCGTCGCTTGTGCAGGGCTTGGCCTCTCTAATCACTGTCTGCTCCACCTCATGCCAGCCTACAGGCAGAAGCTGAAAACCTCTAAGCCTGTGGTTCAGACTGTTAAACAATGGACTGATGATTGAAAGCTGATGCTGCAGAGCTGCCAGGGCTGCACTGATTGGGATATTTTTGAAGCTTCAGCCTCTGACCTAAACCAACTAAATCATGTAGTGGCGTCATACATCAGCTTCTGTGATTACATGTGAGTGCAAACCAAGACCATCTGCAGTTTCAACAACAATAAACCATGCTTCTCCTAACGTTTAAAGCAACTGCTCCATAACAGAAAAGAAGCTTTCCATAGTTGAGAGCTGGCCCTCTACAAGCAGACCAGGAACAAGCTGACAAAGGAGATCAAGTTAGCCAAAACTAACTGGATTACCCTAGTCAGCAGAACGGGACATGATAAACTGCGTTTGGCAGAGAGAAGAGGGGAGGTTAGTTTGGGATGAAACTAGAAGTTAGACCTGAAGCTAACAAGCTAAGATACTGGCTAGTGATCTCCTGAAACAAAGCTATGCTAATGGGGTTTGGGTTGTGTTTTAAAGCTATAGTTGGTAATCCTGTTCAGGGATTATGGGGAAATTATTTAATTTATTAAACCTTAAAAAAAGGAAGACTCGGGGGACGAAATGAAACTGCAGTTCTTCTGTGTGCCACCAGGTGTGTGTGTGTACAATTTTTGGCAAACGTGTTCTTCCATTTCTTATTTAAACATTCTTAACAACAAGCCGATTAATCTCAATGTTTGACAGATGTTTGGAAAAACAGGAGCAGAGTGTGGGGGTCATGTTCTGGCCAGTTTCCCCACCTCAACTTTTGCTAAGGAAACCACAAAACAGTCTGGAAAACAATGCTTTAACCCCATAGATATATTTTCAATCCCTACAAAACACTTTTTGTCATACTGGGTAAAATTGTCCTTCCATCCTGACAGTAGTAAATTCATTATGTATTCAGAAAAAGGAGGTTAAACAATTAGATCTCTGTGAGAGCTACAAGCCTGTAAAACTCTGACCAATCCCTGCCGTTTGGTTCAAATGACAGAGATTGGTCAGAGTTTTGTTCCTGCCATCACCCCCCCCCCCCCCCCCCCCCCGTCTGTCCCTCCAGTTTCAGGGATATCTCCTTATCTATAGGTTGTCCCACATGCCATCATTCTGACACGCTCACGTAACGGCAGTGTGCGTACTCTTTCCTTGTTAGTTTCTGCTTGCTGGCTGTGCATGTGCACTTCTAGTGTTTATGTATCTGGTTAGCTTAGCGGTTAATTTAGCGGTTAGCTTCGGTGTTAGCCGTTCATTGTAGCTCCACTGCTCTCATCATATACTTTGAACATGGCTGAGAGTCACAAGAAGCAACCGTGTTCAAGTTTATGAGAAGAAGAGGAAGGAATCTTCTTTAAATATTTTAAAGAATATTTAAAATATTCTTTACTCAAATAACATTTTGCCAAACTTAGATTTGTAATGTAAATGGGTTAAACACAAACCAATCATTGTTCTGCATAAAGCTAATTTAACCTCATTCCAAACTCTTTACGGTGGACTTAGGTTCTCTAAATTTAACACTGAACTTTAAAATCATTGAACGATTTTCATGGTGTTAGATTCCAACACATTAGTTTCCAACATTCTTCCTAGTAGTTAATGAAATTTTGTGTACGTTAGTGTAAAGTGTTACCATTTTAGTTTTACTAACCTGGAAAGAAAAGTTGTTGAGTGAAATTTTCAATCCAGGAAAACAACAATATTAATAGTGTTCCCTGGATGTGCATTTATTACTGTTAATAAATTACTAGATTTGAAGAGAAATTGTCACTCATTTATTCCAGATGTGCAGAGAATCAAGGCCAGTTGGGTTGAAATTCACAATACCTGACAGACCAAGAGTTATTTCATCAAACATTAAATAACTGAAAAGCATCTAATTGCACAACAACTCTTATAAGAGCTGTTTGAATAATGTGGTGCTTACAGAACACAGACTAGAATTTCTAAAAAAGTGATTTTCTTTTATAAAACCTAAGTGCTAAGTAGAAAACCCTTTCGCTAAGATTCTGGCAACAAAAGGAAATGTAGAAATTGGTCTATAATTATTAAAATGATCAGTGTCCAGATGATAGTTATTAAAACTGCTACAATATTTAAAGATGAAGATGAGACTTAACTAAAAGTAACTAGTTACTGCTCACCTCTGACTTATCCATGTGATATTAGAAAGGGATCAAACATGCTAATGAAATCCAATATACCAATTTAATTCATATTATTAGTGATGCCAAAAACCTCCCTGCCAAAAGCTTCACAACAGACACCAGAGTTCTAAAATCTTCCGTCCATTAAGTGTACCCGCATTAAAGTTGTACTGCAGCTCTGTGTCCATCCATCCGCTGGCTGATGCCAGAGTAATAAACATCAGCATTGCTTTTCTATGGTGTTCTCTGTCTTTGTGCTCTCCAGTAACAGTCGTGCCAACTAGTGGATGGAGAGTAAAGCATTCACTGTCTTGAGATGTTCTCATCAACTGACACAGCTGACCAAAGTTAAACCATTCCTGTCACAGCATCATGTAGAGATTTTAATCCATGTCTTTATAACAACCCGTTTAAATTACTGCAATGGTATAATGGGAAATCTTTTTTTTTTTGGCTTTGACTTCCAGAGGTATCATCTTATCTATTGATTGTCACACATGCCAATTATTGTGCCAATCATAAGGCTCAGGTAACCCCAATGTGCATGATTGCTCCTTCCTAGTGCTTTCTTGCTGCACACTTCCAGTGTTTATGTATCCAGTTAGCTTCGGTGTTAGCCGTACATTGTAGCTGCACTGCTCTCGCCGCATACTTTGAAAATGGTCGGGGGCTTCAGTACTGTGGCTTTTGGGGGGTTTCCTGTGGCTCCTCTCTGCTCTTCCCTCGGATGGGGGGGGGGGGGGTCTTTGGTTCCTCACAACCACTACTGAGAGTATTTCATGCGATCCCCTTTAGGAGCGGAACATCAGGTAAGACGGTTTAACGCAGTTATTCAAAAACTGAGCTGATTAGGCGTTTCTTACCTTTGTTTACGGAGAAATCATCTACCCTTTAATTCTGGGCTGAGCAGAACTTTAGTGGCCCGACTACAGCTGGTCCAGAACTCTGCTGCTCGTCTTTTAACTGGCAACTTGTTTTATTGTGTTTTTGCTTTTTTGTTTTATTTTATTACATTTGGCTTTGGCCAGCTGAGTTGTATTTTAAAGTACTATAAAAGTAAAGTTGTGAGCCTGTTATGTGTTTAAGGTGTAGCCTCTGAAAGTGTGTAGAATTTTAAATTTTTAGTAAGGTTTTAATACAAGTTTAGTTTCTTTCTGTTGCTCTGAAGCAAACACCTGCTGCTCTCTGCTGTTTAACAGAAACAACATTTGCCTTATTGTGTGCTGGCATACAGTCATTCATTGGAGCCAGGTCCAGACTGACATAAATGCTCATGGGCGTCTGCAACTGGGCAAACCGATGTCCACACAGTTTTCCTCTTCCTCTCATTTTCTTCTGGCATTCACTAAGATAAATATGATTATTGTGAACAGAGAGAGAGACCTGCAGAAAGGTATGGCAGGTAAACAAGCAGACAGGAAATGAAGCCATGACTGACAGATCACAAATTGAGAAAGAAGATCTAATTTATTTCCATAAACACTCAACTCTACCCCTGAACTTCCTTCTGAACTTATTTGTTCAGATCAGCTCTGCTTTCATCAGAAAAGATTCAGTTTGAAGTAAAAGCAGAAATTAAGCCAGCTACAGGATCAGGCACACTGATTTTCAGTGCTTTCCTAAAGTGTTCACCTGTAACTTGAATGGTTTTCATCTTATTTAATGAGATGGATTTGCATAAAATAATCTAAGTTGGTATAAAAAAATCAAACAAATAACAAGCAGAGAATTTTCATGTGTATTTGCGAATGAAAAACATTCAGCTGCAGCCATTTACCTTCCAAAGTCCCATAATCAGTTAAATGAAGTCCACCTGTGGGAATCTAAGGCTCACCTGTCAGTGGAAACACCTTTCCTGAGAGACTCCAGAGGTGCAGCAGCACCGAGCAGGAGGCTGGACCACCATGAAGACCCAGGAGCTCCAGACACGTCAGGGTGGAGTTAGAAAGATATCCAGATATTTGATTGGGACTACAACTTCTCGGCGCCTACAGCTTTCCGTCACGACGGAGGTGATGACTGCCCACACGTCAAATTAAAATTAAGAATCAGAATATTTTATTTGTCACCGTGGTGAAATTTCTCTTTGGCTACTCCGGTTCACATTACACATAATTAAGGCAAAAACTGACAAACATGCAAAGAACAAGGGTTAAATTTTTTTAGCATTTAGGAAAATCACAAATAAAGACAGTGAGGTAGCATGTTGCTTATTGAACAATGATGATTTGAGGCTTTGTTTATAGCAAAGTGCATTTAGATAATCAGAGATGATGGTGTGCAGTAGGCCGTAACATTAAGGTGATTGTAACGTATAATAATTAGTAACAGTGGGGCGATTTTAAAGTGGTCTCCATCAGGGGGCGATTGCCTTCACAGCTCTGAGGAAGAAGCTGTTTCTAAGTTTATTAGTTCTGGCTTTGAGGCTCCTGAGGTGTTTACCTGATGGGAGAGTGACAAACAGCGCTTTGCCTGGGTGGGGGTGGGGGGGTCAGTGGTGATGAGATCACGGAACCAAACCAAGATGTCCGCACCCGTTTCAGAGAGCCCATGTGCTCTGCCGGCCAGCAGCCAACATCACATATGATCTCCCAGCCAACCCCGGCTGAGATCCAAAGACGCTGAGCTGTGCACCACCGATCTCCCTTTTTGGGGAGAAACAATAAGTAAAGAGATCTCTCTTTTTCTTTATACACCCATAAGGTGATGTTTATTAGGAATAAGGTTAATGCTTAAGTACTCCAGAGGGAGTTTGTTTGAACTGTGCTGAATATTTCCAATGTGTGTTTGCGTTATAAGTTATTTGTGTTTGACTTGTTTTGTGAGAAACAAGCTGCGCCAATCGTCTGAGGCTAGAACTCTTTTCCACACTTCCCTTTCCTCTGTTTCTCGGCTTCTCCCTTTTGGAGCTTCCTGCGTTTTTTGTTGAAGCTCTGTGACTCAACTGGTAACCGCCCTTTGTTAGGGCTAGGCTAGGCTAGTTAATTAGCCTGTGGTCTCGCAGAGGTCATCTTGCACATGGCAAGTAAAGGCCAGAGGCCATACGTCATAAGAGCCGCCATTTTGTGCGTGATACAGAGTAGCTAGGCTAATCGGTGTTGTTGCTGGTTTTCTAGCTTCCTGAGGCACTTGGCTGCAGGCTGTTGTGAAGTCACACTAACTGACTAGCTATCATTAGCCAATCGCCACCTTGAGGCCCCGAGTTAGAACGGTTTAGAAGCTAACTGCATGAACACCGCTAACGGCTAGCTATGCCGAAGCATCCGCCATCTTAGCTTCAGCCTGTTTGTGTATACCAGCCTTTTAACTACCTCAGGGCTATTAGCCAAAACTCCCTCAATGCTGTTACAACAAAGTGCTGCTATGTTGATGTTGTTGGATCCAATAGAATGTCTAACCAATTGGATCACAAATTGCTACTGCTACAATTAATTTTGACTGACTTTTATTTTCATTTCTTTGCTTTTTCATGTTAGTAGTGAGTAGTGTTTTTACTACTGTCATTAAGCAGAACAATTACAGTAACACAGAATTATCAGTTCAATAAATAACGAGCTCAATCGCAGGTGTTAGTGGTTATTTTGAATCAGCAATTGAATAGTCTCTAAGAGTTACCAAATCACCTCCTTTTGAGTTGATAACTGAATATACTGAGTGTCAGGATTTTGTCTTCAATGAACTCAGAACCACACACACAGAGCTAAAATTGAGAGTTTATTGAAAGGTAGATGGAGTAGTGGATGATGAAACCAGAACGGCAGGACTAAACTGGAACAGGGGTGTAGATGATGGCAAGAGCTGACGGCCCCGGAGAGTTCTGGGAGACCAGAGCACAGTAGCTGGATCCACAGCACGGCAGAGAGTGAGCCAGAGCTGAGCCACAGCAGGAATAGCAGCTGGGCAGGTGAATACTTGCAGGTCTGAGTCACAACAGGATAGCTGCACCAATGAGACTGGAAGAATCCATGGCAAGCTGAGGTAAAAGAGAAGCAGAGAACGCTCAGGTAGACAGGCAAGGAGAAGGTGTTGCATGATGACGAACCGGCAGAGGAGTGAAAGCAGAGGGAGGTTTAGAGAGGCTGACAGGTGAAGTGAGTCTGACTGATTAATCACCAACAGGTGTGACTGACTGCAGAGGGAGTGAGGGGAAAGCTAAGTGAGGGGAAGGAGGAGCTGAAAACTAACAGAAAATAAAGTCAAATCATAACTAAAACCCAAACAAAGAGGAAAAACGGAAAACTAATAGTAAACAAAAGCCGAGTTAAAACTAAACCCTGACACTGAGACAGACTTGTGGTGAATGACTAACGGTTAAAACTCCAATTGCAATTATAATTAAAGTTTTCAACGTTTGCTGGACAAGCCTAACCCAG
The DNA here is from genome assembly GCF_011125445.2 of Fundulus heteroclitus. Taxonomy (NCBI): domain Eukaryota; kingdom Metazoa; phylum Chordata; class Actinopteri; order Cyprinodontiformes; family Fundulidae; genus Fundulus; species Fundulus heteroclitus. The sequence continues at coordinate 246,893 of NW_023396530.1, read as the reverse complement.
TCAACAACTGGTTAGACGCCCTTTTCCAGCCTAAATAAGTTAATAACTGTTAATTAATAAACCAATTGTTAGTGCTAATCATTACAGGCTCATAACCCTTGATCACAACCATTTGAAAAAAAATTGTTATAGCTATCATTTGATTTTAAATGATATAAGTTATAATTGCCAATTATAATTATTAATATTATTCATAATCAAACAGGTATAATTGCATAACACATGGAAAGCACCTGGTACCACAACAAACCTGGAGGGCATTAATCAAAGAGGCAGTCCAGTGACTGTAGGAGCTGCAGGGGTCAACAGCACGTTTTAATAAAGAAAGTTTAGTATTATGATGGGCTCTAAAGCATGATTGGATTTTTTTCCATAAGGGGGTTAAAGATGACCCTAACCCCTTCTAAAAATGACTGAATCTGATTAAACTTTTTTTCTAAACCTTTGGCGGGAAAAATTTGATATTTGGTAAAATCCTAATATAATTTTCCTATTTACAAACCATGAACCACATCTGGAGGAAACAACAGAAAAAGGACACTTCAGCCTTCCATACACAGACGTGCTGGATTTAATAATCTGAACCAGATCCACCGATCCAGAGAGGCGTTCTCTCATTTTACCCTCAAAGCTATTAAGTTTTGTCTCTAAAGAGTGATGCGTTCTAAATGCTCATGTTGCCCGATCGAAGCACAGTGTGCGGTAGGAGGGGCAAGGCAGAGAGAAACTGCCTGCTGTAGAAAGTCTGCAACGGCTACAGTCCTCTGTGGTCTAACCCAAAGATCAGCCAATATCCAGCCTTTTTAAATAATTTCACTGCGTTCAAAAGGCTACTTCACACTTTAAAGTCCTCATCGATGCATTGTTCCTGCCCTAAAGGTTGACTTCAGGAGGCAAACTTTGGAGCAGATCAGGCAGTCTCCACTCTCCACTTCTATCGACCTCTGTTTGATTTGCTCATTGTTAGATTTACTCACCATTGTGGTAAATTGAACTAATTCATCTATTTGATAATAAGGCACACCCACCTGTCAGTAATTCACTGGGATTGTCAGCTCGTTTAAAGCGGCTGGATTTGGCAGAATGACCAAATTTAAATGGAGAAAAACGGTGGTGAAAACCAAACTAGGCAGCGGTGCAACTGTCCACACAGCTCTGGGAGGAGAATAGAGGAGTGATGAAAGGACAATTTGTTCTGGATCAAGGTGCCAAGAGCCAGACTTTGAAGCACATCGCCCCAGAGTAATGAGTCTTGTTTCCTAGCAGGACTCTCTCTCCACACGGCCGGCCAAGAGATCTCATCTAGAAAAACAAAAAAAAACAAGGAGTTTTAAAACAGCACATAGAAAAGCACAAGCATTTATAGCAGTAAGGTCCAGCAGAACAGCTGAGCATCTTTATGACAGTGCACTTTTACTTTTGCCCTCTGGGGGGAGCCTCGCTGGAAAATCAACTCCGGTTGCATAGTATACCTTTAAGGAGCAACAGCTGCAGATTAGATAGGCGCAGAACATGAAGAACCTGGGAAATGTCCTGACCCCACTCTCCACTATTTAGTCACTCCTATCAGGTGTGAAACATGGAAAAGCTGCAGAACAGCTCCCCTGAGAGCAGTGACGGACTGGGATTAAAAAACGGCCCTGGCATTTTCACCAACCAGCGTCTCACATGTGGAGCGGGGGGCGACAAGTTTTGCGCGGAAGCGGCTGCCTCGCCAACACAGCGCTGCGGTAAACCCTGCATTTGGCTTATTAGTGGGCCGTGAGATAATGTAGGCCTACAGTTAACAGGGTGAAAGGGGCCGCGCACCCCCGACGATCATGCCGCCTCGTGATTGGCCGGCCCAAAAGGCCCACGAGGGGCCAAAAGGCCCATGAGGGCGCGCGGCCCTTCTGGCATCTGCCCAAATGCCAGACCGTCCAGTCCGTCACTGCCTGAGAGCCAGAGCAAGGAGCCGCTGTACTTTGGGTTTCAGTGTTTGTGTGGCCTGAGGTGGCGCCCCCCGGTGGGGAAGATATAAAGCACAGAGATCTGAGTGCCTAGCACAGGGAACAACACTTTGGACACGCTGCAGCGTTAAATGATGAGAAGTGATCTTAGATGGAAAGTTTTATTTTATAATGAAAAGTTATTATAAGCAACATATTCACAGCTGTTTGACTCAACATGTCTGAATAGTTCCTGAGCTGCTGCTGTACATTGCCAGGTCGCTGAGTTTATGTGCAGTGACTACATCAATAAATCACTGATCAGAACAATTGGCAGCTGGAAGCCATATGGGTGTTTACTGCAGGGTAGAATTACTTTACACTATAGAGCCATAAATAAAACATGCAGCTCTGAAGCTCTGGCTTTCACAGTTCCTGTTTGCTTGTGTGCATTTTCATTTGTGCATAAGTGGGAAAATATTGACCTTGAATACAAGGTTATCTTTTAATTACTTAGAAGCTGTGGTTACACAACATGAAGCAGTAAGTGAGCAGGGAATACATTAACATTTAATTACAAGCATCGTATTCTGGTTCTGCCTAGTTGTCTGTCTTTTTACAGACGGGCAGGAAAACAATGAAAACTTACCGTGGGAGTGAGGTCACACAGTAGCTTCAATAAAGCCAGTGAAGTGTCTCTAATCCACCGTTGTTCCAACAACTGATGCGCTGGTTCACCTGCTGAGTGCTGCTGCCCAGACTGGGACCACACACACCTGACCCTGCATCACTGTGGAGTTAAAGCTGTCATCCTCCCTGCTTCAACAAACCCATTATGATCTAGGCAAAGCAGACGGCACTGAGAGGATCATCTTCTTGGTTCTCTCCAGAACATTTACTACAATTCAATCTGATTTCCTTCATCGGAAACTCATGAAGGTTCAGGCGGAGGCCTCTACAATCACCTGGATCAAAACCTACCTGGCGAAAAAGACCACATTTAGTCAGACTGAAGGGTTGTGTGTCTGACCAGGTAGTCAGGAGCACCACAGAGGAAAGTACCTAGATGTTACCTTGGACCTTAGTTCAGACTGGATAAGCGACTGTGAACCCATTTACAAGAAGAGACACACGTCATAATTACATTAAAAACATATTGATAAATCTATTTATTCATGAATAATAATTGTGTGTAAATAAAGAATCAATAATATTGTCATGATGTGCTACCATAATTACATTTTTGATGAGACAGACAAATTCTCAGATAAATTACACAAAGACACAGCAAGTCAAAATCATCCCAAACTTTGTTTTTTTTTCTTAAATCTGTTGATTGCACTAACCAACAACCTTCCCTGAGAAGTCCTTAGCAGCTAATAGACTTGTTTCAGGGTCCAAATGGAGACAGCACTCTGTGATACTGTGTAATAAGTTTAGATCTTCAGCTTAGAAGAACACAATTTACATGCAGTGTCCGAAATTAACTTCCTGATCCACCGGCCAAGTTGGCCCGTAGATTTAAAAATCAACCGGCCAGGCATATTTTTTTACCGGCCAAAATATTAATCCTCACCAGACCTCTCAATTTTTACCAAAAATTAAGAGTGAGATTATGTTAATTTGCTGGGGGGGGGGGGCATGGCTGACTGGACCCTGATCTTTATTTCCTACCTTTGATAGGAAAAGATTAAGTTTATTATAAAAGGCACAACATGAATGATCAGATTCACATCCAGGCAATAAAAACATTACAGATTATCGTTAATCTATCCATGTTGGTCTCATTAGTGAATGATGCAGAGTTTCATCAAGCCTGGACGTGGATCTGGGTCCTAACTACTGTTAATCAGGTTTGCTCTGATGGCCGCCTGCTGAGGTCACAGATTCCTGTAAAGCCTCCTGGATCTGCTCTCCTCCTCCTTCTGATCTATCTCTCCATCTTCTGTCCTCCTATCAGGTCTGAAATCCTCCTCCCTTCCTCCTCCAGCGACGCGATCTTTGCCATCATGGTCTCTGTCTCTGCCTGTTTTCAGCTCGCTTCTCTGTGGCCGACAGAAAACTCACTTCCTCCCACTCACTTCACGCTGTTTCTTTGTTCTCGTTCCCTCTCAGTCAGCACAGATCGCAGCTGAGAACCTGCCGAGTTCAACTGTGACTTTATTAGAATTCAGCTGGGAATTTTTAATTCACACGTTCTCTGTGCTGACGGCTGCAGCGTTATCAGAAAGAACAGACCATCTGGGCACAAATCGCTGGCTGCTGATGGAAGTGGAGCTACGCACACAGGCATGTGTCTATTATTACACGCATGCAGTAAAACATGATGGCGTGTCACAGCCGTGTTCACTATATGTTCCCCCATCACCACAAAGTTTAAGCTGGATTTGACTGAAAGTAGATTTTATACTAAACCATGTTTACAGCGGAGATTTATTAACCCTTTCAAAAGCGTGTTGGGGGGTTGGGGGCTGCTCTCTGGAGAAGATCATGGTCCACTCAGTGAAGCTGCTCTGCTGCTGAGCTGGCAGAACAAGCCCTCATCATCATCCCTCCACCACCGTGCTGAACAGGTGGTACCAGGTGTCTCTGCTGATCTGCTGTGTTTGGTTCCTCCACCATGGTTCCTCCACCATGGTTCTGTCCATCATGGTTCTGTCCGTCATGGTTTTGTCCACCGTGGTTCTGTCCTCCGTGGTTCTGTCCACCATAGTTCTGTCCACCATAGTTCTGTCCACCATAGTTCTGTCCACCGTGGTTCCGGGTAGGTTGGAGTTTGATGGTGGTCCCTGTTATTATCTTCAGCTGTCACTTTCTACATGTTGTATTAATTAATCCTGTATATTCTTCAGTGATGGTATCAAGGTGTTGTTTGTTCCTGTAATTCTTTATCAGCTGGTTCTGCTGTTCTTTATATCTCTCTCTGCAGGTGTAGAAGCAGACTCAGAGGATGTTCTATCGCTCTCTCCCTTTCCTCTCCTCTTTCTCTTTCAGCTTTTCTCCGTTTTAGCATTTTGTCTCTTTCTCTCCTTTTTTCCTCTTCTACCTGTTTCTGTGTCCATTGAAGCTTCTTGCATATACAAACCAAGCGGAGCACTACGGAGAAAGCAGTAAGGCTCCACTTGTAAAAATAAAATCTGTTGGGCTCTTTTTGGCATTAAGACAACAATTCTTAATGCTACACTGCCAGACAGGAAGGGAACTTAAAAAAAAAGAAGAAAAAGAAAAAAGAATTTTGGAAAGGAGGAGTACTTTCTTTCACTGTGATGGGAATATTTGCATGTGATCTTACAGCTGCAGCAGATTTAAAATCCATCACAGAAATATGAATTTCCCCAGAGTTAGACAACCAAGGAGATGTAATGTCAGTCAGATGTAAAGATTTTTCATTCATTGATTCAGAGAAAGCTCTTCGGTTTGCTGCTGACGTCTGAGCTGCATGAAATCCTCACCGGATGATGTGCAAGTGTCAAATGAAGGTGGCAGAAAGTAAAATAAAAATCAAGCTGAAAGATTCTCCCTCGTGGTGCACGTTCACAAGTGAGGAGTCAAAAATATTAATTTCAAAGTATTTCAGCAGCATGAGTCAGACTTTTGAAAAATAATTACAGCTGCCCCCGGAGGCCTGTATCCCCCTGACCCCCTCCTCTCCACCAAAAGCAGCGCTGCCGTGGAAAATCACTTACAGGCACATTTCCATTGGGATGAAACTAATTCCAGACTCCCTGAGATAATAACTCTGTAATTATGGAGCCCTGTGGCAGTTCTGCTCTGACCACCCCGCTGATGGACAGGAAGGGGACGTCCAGGAATCGAGCTGCTTTATGTTCTCATCGTCAGGTCCTAATGGCTTTCAGAGGACGGGACAGAACGTCTGCTTTCTTCTCTAATAAGCGCCTTCACAGAGACTTCCCAGAACCGGCTGGCCCAGGATGGTAATCAGCGTCTGAGACATGGAGCCGTGACAGAGAGGACATGTGGGAGCAGCTGCTGACAGATCCTACAAGAACATCATGAGAGGAGCTGTGAGGACGGGTCAGATCTGCATCGTTCATAAACAACAAGATCCAAAGTCTTCACAGAACATCACAGAACATTTTCCTGGTGGTGGTCCAGACAGCCGCGCTGAGTTTCTCCTGATCCCAGTAAAAACGGACCTGCTGAGAATAAAGGCAAGTCGCAGTGGTTCTGCTTCCTGTTCTGACAAGAACCCATTTAATCTGTTGATTGCTGGCTAGCAGACTTTATGGTTGGTAAAGTTTAGATCTGTCAAAACAACTCCAAGGTTCTGCCAGGTCTGTAGCCCAACTGGGTCCACTCTCATTTTGATCCCCACATTTTTGGGATAAGCAATAATTTCTGTTTCCTTTGCATTCGGCTGAACGGATGTCTGATCCAAACCCTCGCTGATGTTCTGCACATGGAGACTGCAGTGGACCAGAGAAGACCAGAAGAAACGTTCTCCAGCAGAAGAAACAGACGGACTGTAAATGAGGAAAGATCCTCCATCAGCCTGCAGTCCCACGATCCCTCCCAGCTGGACCTGCTGGGCCTGTTCTCAGGTTCTGTTCTCTGGTTTTGTTCTGGGGTTTTTTGCTCAGGTTCTGTTCTCGGGTTTTTTGCTCAGGTTCTGTTCTCAGGTTCTGTTTCCAGGTTCTGTGCTCTGGTTCTGTGCTCAGGTTCTGTTCTCTGGTTCTGTTTCCAAGTTCTGTTTTTAGTATCTGTGCTCAGGTTCTGTTTCCAGGTTCTGTTCTCGGGTTCTGTTCTTGGATTCTGTTTCCAGGTTCTGTTCTCGGGTTCTGTTCTTGGATTCTGTGCTCAGGTTCTGTTCTCAGGTTCTATTCTCAGGTTCTGTCCTCGGGTTCTGTCTGTGCTAAAGAACGGAGAGGATGTATCTTCACCTCTACACAGTCCTGGTTTCCAAAGTCCACAGTGAGACGTCCAGAGATGTTTCTGACCCGGTTCTTCAGAAGAAGGGTTCTGCTGTTCCTGATTTCTATGATCACGTTTAAATGGAAGAACGGATCACTAGCAAACACTGAAGCAGGTTCAGGATAAATCTCAGCTCCGCTGCACAGAGAACAGCTGCTGGATTTGGACCTGAGAGAACTTCTGGATCCATGAGGAAATGAGCTCAGATGCTGCTGGATGGAGTATTCAAACTGAGACCTACCTGTGTGGTTCCTGCACAAGCGGGTCGGAACATCGGAGGTCTCTGGTCATAATCTGATTCTAAAAACTCAAACGTTCCCTGACGTTCTCTGAGATCGCCTCTGGAGCCCAGGTGACACGCTTAGGTTAGGCGAGAGCAGGCATGCCAGGAATGATCAGAAGATCTGAGACGATTAAAAGCTCCGTTTTCTCCCTGACACCAAACAGAACCAACGTCAACAGGAGCTTCTCTGGGAGTTTGTTTCTGGAACCGTCAGAAAGCAGGAGTGCAGTAAACAGAGATAATAGACGGGCGGATTGTTCTGAATGTTCCCAGCAGAACCCTTTAGCTGGTTCCTGTAAGGAGAACCTCTGGTCAGATCTCAGATATAAAGATGAAACACATGCAGGATCTGGAGACAGTTCAGGAGCTGAAGGGAACTGAGGGAAGTGGTTCCTGTCATCCGGGCCTCAGATCTTATTTGCAGAACATCGTCAGGTTGAACTCAGAGTTCTGGATCTTGTTCTCTGTGGATCATGTGGAATATGTGGCTGTCTGTGCTGCACAGTTGAAAACTGCTTCAAGGCTTCCTTCCTTCTCTCATGATCATTTCCACAGAAAGCAACACATTTGTCAGCAACACGGTTCCTCAGGCTGGAACCTGAGCACAAAGCCTGACCTGCAGGGACAGCAACCTGCGGAACTTTGGCTTCAGAATATTCTATCAAGCTGGAGAGGAACCAGCCGAGCCAGACTGACTGAAGGAAAGGCATATTTATCTATAAAGCACATTAGACAGCACAAAGTGTTTTACATGATTAAAATTAAAAGTTGGACTAAAATGTACAAGAAATGAAACAAAATAAAACATGAAAAAAAACTAAAAAAAAATATTAAAAACGGTTGGACTACAAAGTTGAACTAATGATGTTTCAGTAATACAGTTTAACTAGAACAGTCGAAGGAAATCCTGAACAAATGAGTTTTAATCTTGATTTAAAGGAACCAGTGTTGTAGGACTCGAGTCCGAGACTCGAACTCGAGTCCGAGTCATTAGCTAAATTTAGAGACTCGTGACTTGACTTGGACTTGAGCACTGATGACTCGAACTTGGACTCGGACTCCTACATTCAGATCATTCTGACTCGGAAATTGAGAAAAAGACTCGACTTTTTTTTATATCGTTAGGCTATAATTTTAATATGTCATTAAAATATTATTTGGTGTATGATTTTAATATCTAAATGTCGTACCGCGCACGTGACGTCACCGTCTCATGAGCAACGCCCCTTGCCGCTAAGGTTGGGCAAACAGTGAGAGAGCGCACGTTGCAACCAGCCAATACACATGCAACAACTATATGACCGACTTTACAGCTGTTAAACTTTCACAAGAGGATGTCCAGGCGCCCATTTTACTGGTAGAACTGTGGAACAACATACCAACGTTCAGCTCAAACCATGGATTGAGTGTCGAGGGCTCGGAAAGACGGGCCGAGTTGATAGGAAGGTAAGTCGTTGTTTTCTCCTGCTTGGTGTTCATGCCGTCATCGGCCGTTTTTTTTTTTTTTCTGTTTGTAGTCACCGTCCAGGAATCGGTATAAATTTTCCGGCCCGCCGAACAATTTAGTCCGGTCCGGTGGCCAAATGCATTATCATTATCCAACGGCTGTATCTCCTCGCTGCATCGACCGGTCTGCACCAGATTTGTTGTGAGTCATGGGGGAACGCTGCCGAACGCGTTTGTGGGAATCGCCCGGTGGACGAGCGAGGAAAATGCGTGACAGCATCTGCGGTGGCGGCCGGCGGTGCGCGAACCCAGCCGGCCGGCCGGAGCCGCGGCGGTGGCCAATAGGCCGGAGCGCGCTTGGCTGCGAGGGCCGATGGACGCCGCTTGCGGCTTTAACATCCTTCATATGCGGCCTATCAGCGTACCTCGAGTCGCTGTTGCACGTTCCATAACAACAATGTTTAAAAACCACGGTTAGGAGACGTCTTAGACTTCTCCTAACCGGTAGTTTTACCCTAACCCTAAGGGTAACGTACAGCGAAAGAGTTATTAGTGCAATGGAATGTTACTGCTTCGTGTCATACATCACACGTCAATAGTGACTCGACTCGGACTCGACTCGGACTTTTTTTTAATGACTTGGACTTGACTCGGACTTGAACACTGGTGACTCAAACCTGGACTCGGACTCGAGGCATAGTGACTTGACTACAACACTGAAAGGAACTCAGGCTTTCAGAACTTTTACAGTTTTCTGGGAGTTTGTTCCAGATCAGTGGAGCATAGGAACTAAATGCTGCTTCTCCATGTCTGGTTCTGGTTCTGGTTCTGGTTCTGCAGAGCAGGCTGGAGCCAGAAGACCTGAGTGGTCTGGAGGGTTGATGCCCTGATAACAAGTCTGTGATGGATTTAGGTGCTAATTCAGAACCGGGTCCATGTTCTCTACGTTCTTAGTCTTAGTGAGGACTTCAGAACCGGGTCCATGTTCTCTACGTTCTAAGGTAAATGAACGGGCCACATCAAACGTAGGACTGAAGCGTGTTGAGGAGCCAAACTGTGGAGCAGCGAGGCTGTTGGTCGTCTTTCAGCAGGTCTGGGGAGGATCAGCACGGTTTCAGCTGATCCATCACTGCAGCCATGGTCTCCTCTCTGCTTCCACCATCTGTCTTTGCTCTTTAGCGCAGGTTTTCTCTAAATCCACGCCCATCTCCATATCCGTCTCCTTGTCAATGTCACTCTGCACATCACTGGGTGTGAAGAGATCGATGGTGAGAAAGAGATCTAGGATGAAATTAGAACTGAGTAACGGCCTTTCACATTGAGGAGAAGGAAGGAGACGGAGCAGGCTGCTGGATCAATGTCTGCATTTATTACAACAGCAGTAATTATGGCGTCTCAAGGTTAAGTCTGAGCAGTTTTACTTTGATTCTGGGATGATGGGCACCTTCACAGTGAGCACAGAGTCTGAGTCTGATCAGCAGCAGAACCTCTCAGCGTGACATGGGAGCAAAGTCACTTGTTCTCTAGTTGCTGCTGCTGTCTGACCTGCAGCTAGGTCCTCATAATGCCACAGCTTTCACGTTGAAGCCTTCTGCTTCCCCTCTTTACTGGAGAACCATGATGCAGCTGAAGCACCTGAACGCTGCAGCAGAGACCTTAGAGCAGTGGTCTCCAACCTTTTTAAGCTCAAGATCCCCGACCTCCACTTCGGTGGGAAGCAAGATCTACCTGTAGAGGCGTTGCAAGAAAAATAGCCCAGATTCTACTTCAAACTTGAAGCCTTTTATTCATGAATGAACTCATAAATCAACTGTTTTTGAATTACATAAAATGTTTTGGTCCAACTGGACAAATTAATGTAACAAAGAAAACATTGTAAGTAGCATATAAAACCGGACATAGCTTCACATCAACTTCAATTAATCTCAACACAAAAGTAAAGTAATGTCTTATCAAGTGTTATGCTTATTTCCTGAAGCGTCATTAAAGTCCCATTATGGGAAAAAAAGAATAAAATCTGTTGCAGTTAAATCAATACAACTATCATAACAAAAGTTGTGGGAATAAAATTAGAACATAATTTGAATTAAACTGCAATAAAGTTGCAAAATCCACAACAGAATCCTAAGAATTTTCAGGTGCATCAGTGGCTCAGAGAAAGAAAGAGACGCTCGGATCGGCCACACCTCCACAACCTGAGAGAGAGAGAGAGAGAGACGAGGAGAGTGAGGATTGGCGGCTGAGGAGAGATGATGAGGAGGAGAGAGAGAGAGATGCGCGAGAGAGGAGAGATGAGGAGTGGGAGCGAGGAGGAGAAGAGAGAGAGAGAGGAGAGAGAGAGAGAAGAGTGCGAGCGGACTGAGGAGAGAGAGAGAGAGAGAGAGAGAGAGAGAGCGCTTTGGCAGACCAGAGTGTCTCCATAAAGATGTTATTAATCAGAGAAATAAAAACTTTTACAGCGGTTACATCCAGCAGGTAGACACGCCCATGGCAACACACCTGAGCTCCCCTCAGCCCCACCTCCGGTTTGTCCCTGAATACGGGCTAAAACCACATCTGTAAAATGAACTCGCCAGTCTGAATCTCAATGAAACATATTGCAGCTCTGTGCGTGAATTCCCTGATTTCAGCCAATTGAGCACATTTGCGAGAATGAATGAAGCAGAGGCACAAGCTGGGAGCACATATGAAGCACAATGCGTAGAAGAAGATAACTTAATCTTAAAATGAAGCGTAGAACAAGACTTAAAATAAATATATTTTCATGTCAATACATTTTATTTATTTATCAAATTTGCAGTTTTTGATTTTAATTTTTACAAAGGAAATGTTTATTTACATGTCTTTATGGTGTGGGGAAAAAACACCGTCAGACGCCATTACAGATTTCAGCTCGCGCACCCTCTAGTGGCAGCTCGCGCATCCCTGGTCTATTCTATCATCGCGATCGACTGGTTGGCGATCACTGCCTTAGAGCCACTTCCACTGTCTTCAGGACTTCACATCTTCACATCTTTGGGGGCTTCCATCAATTCCCACTAAAACATTGGAGAAGGAGGATGAGGAGAGCCCACCTGCCCCCGTCCATCCTCACGACCTTCTACAGAAGCACCATAGAGAGCATTCTGACCAGCTGTCTCTCTTTGTGGTGTGGAGGCTGATCATGCTGTCACACTCCCACCATGGACTGTTCTCCCTGAAGAGGTTCCGCAGCATCCGCTGCAGGTCCACCAGGTTCTGCAAAAGCTTTTTCTCTGTCGCCATCAGACTGTTGAACTGCTGTTGAACTGCTGAACTCTAAACTGGACTCTGCACCACTTTCTGCACCTTTGCACCATTGCATCTCTATCTAGCATTACAAATGCTGCCAAACTTGCAGTTTCCAAATGCATTTTTGCACAAATGCCTTTTGCACCATCATTTCTGCACATACAAATGGTTTTCATTGTTCTCTTCTCCTGCATTGTTTACATTTCAATTGTTTACTTTTTAATTACAAGCTATATGCAACAAAATTCCGTTCTGTATGCATTTTGTACATACAAAATGATAAATAAAGATTTCTATGTCTAAGAGAAGCACATTCTGGCTGAGGAAGAGGAGGGTAAAATGCTTTTAAATCCAGGTTACAAACCTATTTGTTTAGAGCTGCCTTTACAACTTGTCTCATACTGTGACCTGCTGTTCCACTGCTGTGTGCCTGTCTCTGTTTGCTTTGTTCTGCTCATGTCCAGCACTTTAAATCGCCTTATTACTGAAAAGTACTTTAGAAGTAAACTTGACCCCACACCTTCCAGTGAAGACTACAGTGTTTCTCTGCGGCTTGTTTTGGGAAGACGGGCTGAATTGTTGCTTGGCTCTCTGATGTTTCTGCTGAAATGAGTCATTCCCAGCTGTGCTCTGAGCAATAAAACTCCCTGTGCAGCTACAGCAGAGCTGCTACGGCTCAGTCTGCTTACTGCCCAGTGATCTGGCCACGTATGTCTGCTCCTGGATCAGCGCAATGGTTCTGACTGACTTTATTTTCTAATCTGCCAGCAGGCGGGCGTCCCTTGGCGTCTGAAACTGCCGGCATGATGGTGGCGACTCTCAGAGGCGATATGGAGAGGATCCTCTGACTGGAAGAGAAAGGACAATGATGGCAGCAGGTAATGACTGCGTGAGCGGGACAGCAGGTGAACTGGAAGAAGGAGAGGAAGAGGAGGAGTGAAGAGCAGGCAGACGTGCCGATGAAGACCTGAAAGAGACAGGAAATGGATTTTTCTCCGCCATTCATTTTGCGCTCTGTTTGACTTGTGGAAGGAGAGCAGATGCGCCTCGGTGCACACGGTGGCCTGTAGAGCAGGAGAGTGATTCGCTGGCTTTCAGATGAATATGGAACAAGCTCAGTTTGCCACATTAACAGCCTCATTTCCCACAGAGAGACAGATGCTCAGTCAATCCGTCACTTCTCCACGGCTCTAACAGACAGATGAGAGAGGGAGTGGGAGGGACTGGAAATGAGAAGTGACTGAACGACGACACGGGAATCAGAGCTGAGTTTGCCGTCTGATGCTCGCCTCCCTCGGCTTCATGTAAGGAAATAAAGACGTGGTCTGCAGGGAGGACAGTCAGCGCATCATTTCTCCTGCAAACGCTTCTTCAGCGCTGCAAATGCTCCTGTTGCATAGAAACGCAGCAAATACATCATGCTGTCACACTGAGCAAATATGAGACAGATGGCAAAACAAGACCAGCACCAGGACAACCTTTTAATAATAAAACCACATGCAGAAGAAATAAGGCCGGATCCAACTCAGAGTTTTAAAGAGCAGATCCGGTCTGCAGCTGCTGAGCAGGAAACATCTGAACTTCAGAGTTTACAGCCTTGGCTGAGCAAACGAGTCGTCTTTAAAGGAGCAAGAAATTATTTTTCACCACTAAGTGGAGCGCTGTCTGTAGACCAAAACAAGATTCAGCCTCACCTCCTGTGAGCATTTTTGCAAAAGATTAATTCACAGAAAACAGCATCACCTTTCAGAGGAACATGTCTGGTGAAGAAGTACGTAGCTCATAACTTTATGACGCTGTTAGCAGGAGAACGTCCTGAGAGGCGGGCCGCCCCGGCTTTGTAAACCAGAGACTGGAGAACAACGCAGAGATGGTGTGTGACGTCACTTAGTCCATCTAAGAAGATACCTTTAGTTCTTCACCACACTGTTTTTTAGTCCTTTCTATCTAGAATAATTACATTTGGCTGATTGCTCCTTCAAACTGTAGAATCTGCTGCAGCGTCACTTCCTGGATCCCCGCTCTCACTGCCTTTAATAAGCCAGGCTCACACGCTGGCCCAGAAAACAGGAACATTCAACGGTTATAAAGTCATGATTTGGAGAATTTCACGAGATCTGATCAGGTTTACTTGAAGCAGCTGGGAGGACAGGGTCCAGTGGAGGAAACAGGCTTTCTGGATGGTTCTGCATCACTTCCTCCTCTCAGGGTTCTTTGCAGATTGTGCTGATTGTTCTGGGCCCAACCCATCCACTACTGTGAACTGCACAGGTTAATGTGATGTGGCTGATTTTAGTCAAGATGCTAACCTCAGACATCAACGTGCACATGGAGCTGTGCACGTGGAGCTGTGCACGTGGAGCTGTGCACGTGGAGCTGTGCACGTGGAGCTGTGCACGTGGAGCTGTGCACGTGTGATCAGAGGAGCAGCAGAGCTGAAGTTTCCTCTTTGTGGATTCAAACATTCCTCTTCTCACCCAGCAGGAACAAATTGATGCTGATTTCTCTCATTAAAGCCCACAGGGACCATTAAAGAGGAAACAAGTCATAACGAGTTAATTTGCATCCAAATCACGTTTGTTTGTATTTCTGAACCAAGGTTACCAGACTTTAACCAAAACTCAGATTTAAATCAGAAGCTGCTGAGCATCAATAAAGCTAGACTGCTGGTGCAGACTTCATCTGTTGCTCGGTACCATGACCCACTGTGCTGTTGTTTAAAGCGGGCCTTATAAATATAAATATAATATAATAAATACTTGTGGTATAGTGCCAGGAAGAATCAGAATGAAAAAATCACCTGTATCAGTGTAGGGTTTGATTAGTTTTGGTTTCAAATCTGTTGTTTGGGTAAAATTTTAAAAGTTGTTCAAAAAATGTATGAAGCATACATTTTATGTTCTCTGTCATTTTTCTCTTCATAGAAGGTACACCTGGTCTGGCGTTCTGTCAGCTGTGACATCATCAGGGGAGGGAGATCATCCTCTATTACCATCTAACATAGAAAGTACTCCTGGGTCAATGTGAGCTTCTGAGCTTTCTGTGTCTCTGCTCTGTCTTCTCTAAGCCCCAGTGGGTGGAGGCAGATGAGCGTTCACACTGAGCCTGGTTCTGGTTCTGCTGGAGGTTCTCCTCCCTGTTAAAGGGGAGTTTTCCTCTCCACTGTCGCTTCATGCATGCTCAGTATGAGGGATTGCTGCAAAGCCATCAACAATGCAGACGACTGTCCACTGTGGCTCTACGCTCTTTCAGGAGGAGTGAATGCTGCTTGGAGAGACTTGATGCAACCTGCTGGGTTTCCTTAGAGAGGAAACTTTCTCACCAACCTGGAGGATCTGATGGAGTCTGACTTTGGAAAGAACCTGGAGATGATGTGATGTTAATTGGTGCTATAGAAATAAACTTTAATTGAATTGAAAGTAGTGGCTGTGGTGGAACAGAGAATGTGTTCCCTTGAACGGTTGAAGGCAGAACCAAAGGTAATTTTTATTGTAACCAGATCCTCCTTTGCAGCTCCCAGACCACACTGTTACGCTGAGACACAGGATGCTTTCAATGGTGGCTCTATAAAACTTTATGAACAGCTGAGTAAAACGTCCAGTCCGTTTCAGGGCTGATGTTGGGCCTTCTCCACCAGGTGGCAGGTGTTCACAGTTAGGCCGTGGGCCAGAATCTGTAGGGTGACTTTTCGTATGAACTGTCAGGGGACAACTTTCTTGTACTTGGTTCAGTTGCTACACATAGCAGTGATCTCAAAACACCAATGTTCCCACGTTTTCACTTGCACTTTAATAAGTTATAGCCAATAAAAAATCTAAACTGTTTCGCTCCGGTCTAAGAGGTCACGTGATTCGATTTTTGCTTCTCAGCCAATTAGATCGCTGTATTGTCAGCTGAGCGCGTTCAACCAGTCCATCATGGCTGCGCCCGTAAAGGGTTGTAAACATTTGTTTCCAGACGAAGAAAGTCCAATAATAGAATTTTCTGGCGCCAGCTGGCAAAGATCTTGATGGCAAAGAAAAAGAAATAGTTCAGACCATCCATCCATCCATCCATCCATCCATCCATCCATCCATCCATCCATCCATCATCCATCCATCATCCGTCCATCCATCCATCCATTTATCCATCCATCCATCCATCCATCATCCATCCATCCATCCATCCATCCATCCATCATCCATCCATCCATCATCCATCCATCCATCATCCATTTTCTAACATCTATCTCCAGCTGTCAGTGGGTGAGAGGCGTTGTATAACCTGGACAGGTCTCCAGTCCATCACAGGACAGAAATTGTCCAGACTTTTGCTCATTTTACTGTGATATCACCAAGACTGCTGCGCTAGGATAGCACAGGTGACAGGTGTCGTTGTGCCAAACGACTTATCCACGCCAGAATTTATATCCCCTGCGTCGGGACAGTGTTTAAAATCAATAAAACTTTTAACCTCCAGCTTTGTAAAGTCTAAATGTTTTTAAACATCACATTCTAATAAAATGAAATAGATTTTTTTAAACTCCTAATACATTGTTCTATTTTTAAAAGCGACATATCTCGTTTTCTTAATATGGTTAATATCTCTATATGGTTCTTGGTTGAATTAAAATCTTATTAAATCTGATAATTTTGGCTGTTTCACACGTGAAATCCATTTTATATGATCCATTCATGCAGGTTTAGCTACCAAAATATAAAAAGAAAAAAGACGAACAAGCAGACTCAGATGAACTCAGGAAGGTGGATTTTTGGTTTCAGCAGACAGACATGCGACAATCTAATAACATAAAGCTAATATTTTTGTGACACATGTGGAAATGACCACAGAGCCGTTTACTTTCTCATAACGTGTTATATTGAGTGATCAATGGAGTTTTAACCCACATAGCAATCCTTTATGATCGCACTAACAAGTGTTACATTTTCAGTTTTAACCCACTAACTGAACAATAATGTAACGGCACCATTGCTATATTTCGTTAAGAAAAGTAAAACATCTTCATTTCCACTCCTAATAGGTTGGAGATGAGGCGGAGTTGACTAGATTCATTCTTCCAGCTGAATGCGCTCCCGACGCAGGGGATATAAATTCTGGCGTGGATAAGTCGTTTGGCACAACGACACCTGTCACCTGTGCTATCCTAGCGCAGCAGTCTTGGTGATATCACAGTAAAATGAGCAAAAGTCTGGACTATTTCTGTCCTGTGATGGACTGGTGACCTGTCCAGGTTATACAACACCTCTCACCCACTGACAGCTGGAGATAGATGTTAGAAAATGGATGATGGATGGATGGATGGATGATGGATGATTGATGGATGGATGGATGGATGGATGATGGATGATGGATGGATGGATGATGGATGGATGGATGGATGATGGATGGATGGATGATGGATGGATGGATGGATGGATGGATGATGGATGGATGGATGATGGATGGATGGATGGATGGATGGATGGATGATGGATGGATGGATGATGGATGGATGGATGGATGATGGATGGATGGATGGATGATGGATGGATGGATGGATGGATGGATGGATGATGGATGGATGGATGATGGATGGATGGATGGATGATGGATGGATGGATGGATGATGGATAGATGGATGGATGGATGGAGAAATTGATGGATGGATGGAAGGATGGATGGACGGATTAATGTCCAGGAGAGGTCAGAGGAGACTTCACATCCATGTCTGTGGGGGGGGACAGCAGGACAGTCCTGGGTGAACAGGTGAAGAGAGCTGGGCTGAGGACACAGCCCTGTGGTGTTCCTGAGGATCAGTGGAGCAGATGTTCTCCATCCTCACCTCCTGGGTCTGCTGGTGAGGAGGTCACTGATCCAGGAGCAGAGAGGTGGAGAACCCATGCTGTGGAGCTTCAGAGGCAGCATGTCTAGGAGCACCGTGCTGATGCTGAGGTCCATGAAGAGCATCCTGACAGGTGATGTTCTGCTGCAGGTGAGACAGAGCTGAGTGCTGATGAGACAGCGTCCTCTGTGGAGACGTTCTAACCAGACGGCGTCCTCTGTGGAGACGTTCTAACCAGACAGCGTCCTCTGAGGAGACGTTCTAACCAGACAGCGTCCTGCGTGGAGACGTTCTAACCAGACAGCGTCCTCTGAGGAGACGTTCTAACCAGACAGCGTCCTCTGAGGAGACGTTCTAACCAGACAGCGTCCTCTGAGGAGACGTTCTAACCAGACAGCGTCCTCTGAGGAGACGTTCTAACCAGACAGCGTCCTCTGAGGAGACGTTCTAACCAGACAGCGTCCTCTGTGGAGACGTTCTAACCAGACAGCGTCCTCTGTGGAGACGTTCTAACCAGACAGCGTCCTCTGAGGAGACGTTCTAACCAGACAGCGTCCTCTGTGGAGACGTTCTAACCAGACAGCGTCCTCTGAGGAGACGTTCTCCCTGTAGGCAAACTGCAGGCTGTCCAGGCCAGCAGGGATGGCGTCCTTGATGGACAGGCGGGCGTTCCTCCTGAAGAACCCTCAGATCTGTTAAACAGTCGGAGCAAAGCTCGCTTAGGGGAGTTTTTAGCAGCAGGGACTGAATTCAAGGATGTTCTGGACCAGAACCGGAGTCAGTCTGGCTGTGGTCTGAGACCGGGACGGAGGTTCTGCTTCCACCAGGACCTGAAGCTGCACTGGAGGGGGTTGTTAAATGTGTTGGAACGGCCTAGTCAAAGCCCAGAGAACCTGTGGTCCAACGTGAAGATCTCTGATCATCAGAGGAAACCGTCCAGCATGGAGGAACGGGTCAGAACACCATGTTCTGTAAATGAAATGGTGGAAACTCTCCTGCCATCCTTTTTAATTCCAGGTTGGGAGGAAATAAAACATGAAAGCTGCCAAGGGGGGTGAATACCTTTGCAAGGCACTGTATTTTAAGGTGCCTTTCAGGAAGCTGAAGGTCACAAAAGTAAAGACATAAATCACAGAAGTCAGAACAAATATAGTCTCACCGCCACATATAAAAATACAATACGGCTCCAAATAGCCCAGATAAAGCATTTCTTTGAGCAGAATAAAGGGATTTCTGACATAAAAACTCAATAAACAGAGATTTCTATCATCTGTTGAAATCATGAATGAGTTTGTTTGCATAAAGCTGTAAAATTGCTGTAATCTCCTGGTTGAAGATTTAATTCAATGATGAAATACTGCACTGTTCCTTTATGAAGATTGATCATTTTAGTTTTGTACTGAATTGGTTTCATATGTAAACCCTCAGAAATCTCCTGCTGATCAAATTAAGAGTCAAGTTTACAGATAAACGATCAGATTCAACTCTTCACGCATCTTTTCATGACTTTCTTCACAGGCTGGTTAATATGAGCCGCTCATCTGTCGGGCTGCAGATGCTTCATGGTTCTGTTTGCACATTTCAGCTCTTCTTCATCACCTCTAATTACCACCAGCCTAATAATATCTGAGAGTTACAGACATTAAAACTGGTCGTCACTCTTAATAAAATCAGGTTTTCATGTCAGGGATGTTAAACTTTAGTCTGACGTCTCACTGGATGCTGTTGGAGAAGTTCTTGCTCCGACTGGGCTGATGTGTTCAGGAACAACGCTCTGAATGTTCCAGCCTGCGGACTCTGACTGGTTCCCCTCAGGGATCATTAAACTTTCATTCTGTCTCACTTTCTAACATCACAGCTGCTGATGGCTTGTCCTGAAGTCGCTCCACAGAACCCACATCTCAAAGCTCCTTCCACTAACGGCTCATCTTCTCCTATCTGAGCCGAGCCGAGGCTTTATTGGACCAAGCTGCTGATTGACAGCTTCAGGCCAGCAGGGGGCCCAGAAGTGCACAGATCCTCATAAAGGACAGAGCAGCAATAGCCTGGAAACATAAGCAAGAGGAAATCTACAGAGCTGGATTGTTGGCACTTATGATTCAGTGCAGCTCAGTTATTTAGTCCAGCTCCAGAATCACTGTGTTTACAAATGCTGGATGGGTTTGAAGAGACGGCAGAGACCCAGAAAGAGTCCAGCAGCTCTGATCCAGGAGTCCTTTCTATGGCAGGGATTCCCAAACCTCTCAGCCTGTGGCACCAAAAACCGGCGGGGTGCGGCTTTTCTTTTCTTTTTGAAAATTATGATAATAAAGGCTGCACAGTGGCGCAGTGGGTAGCGCTGTTGCCTTGCAGCAAGAAGGTCCTGGGTTTGAGTACACCCCTGGGTATTTCTGCATGGAGTTTGCATGTTCTCCCTGTGCATGCGTGGGTTCTCTCTGGGTACTCCGGCTTTCTCCCACAGTCCAAAAACATGACTGTTAGGTTAATTGGCTTCTCCAAATTGTCCTTAGGTGTGAGTGTGTGCGTGAATGGTTGTTTGTCCTGTTTGTCTCTGTGTTGCCCTGCGACAGACTGGCTACCTGTCCAGGTGAACCCCGCCTCTCGCCCAGTGAATGCTGGAGACAGGCACCAGCACCCCCCGCGACCCCATGAGGGATAAAGCGGTTCGGAAAATGAATGGATGGATGATAATAAAGTCGGAAAATCATAAACTATAAAGTAGTATAAAGAATATACTATACATATAATATACATATCATATACTTATGAAAACTCTTCCTCATGTGTTAAAATGAGACAGGCTGAGCCTCCTGTAACGTTTAAGGGAACAATTAAGGGAATACTGAATCTTTTTAGCAAGTCGGCATCAAAACTAGTATTAACGTCAACACTTTGAAACGATTGTGTAAACGACTTTTTTCTTGTAATGTTCTTTATTCTTATAATTTACAAAAAATAAAGAAAATAAATGATTGGCCAGGGAGAAGTAAATTTCCACAAATAGGCAAAAAGAACAATGTTTTCTGATGTTGGAAAGTCGTTGATTTTCAACAAAGCTTTCCACAATTATAGCCTAAATTTTCTAAAATGACAAGTATATCTCTGATATTGTAAAGTCTGAAATTTTGCATCATTTGGATCATCTTGCGACCCCCATGGGAACCTCTGTCTATGCTAATAGATGATCTGCCCCCACCCCCCCCCCCCCCCCCCCCCCCCCGGATGGTGTCAGCTAACAGGACAACTGACCTGGTGTTCCTGCTGTGAAGAGAGAAAAGACAGAACAAAAAGTAAAAATCTGAAATAACAACAGTTGGAGAACAGCAGGAGTTATTATAGGACAAATTAATCCGTCAGGCTGCTGTTCTTTTAATAAATATTATTTCTTTAATTATCCCTGCAGTCATGCTTTATGATGTAGGAGCTGGACATGGAGGCAGCATGGTTGAAATGTTTAATGATAAAAGTTCAGAAACTCACAGGCAGGAATGAGGAGAGCAGCGTACCGACGGACCATGAGGCGAGGAAGAATCCAGCGGACGGAACCACGCTCCCTCATCCATCGCAGAACCCAAACTGGATGTTTGCAGGAGCCATTCACACATCCAGCCAGCCACGACCCTTTTATTTTGAAATATATCAGATCTTCCTGTGTCTGACCTCCCCAGTTCTTTAACTTCAATAACTGCAGTCTGGCTCGTCTGGATTTTAGAAATGGAGGCATCTGCTCCATCATCCGTATGTCTGACGGACGACGCAGGAGGTTCTCCGTCATGCTGCAGCACCCGGAGCCTGCAGGACATGTTGACTAGATTGGCTGTAATTACAATGAAGGATGCTCCTGGGATCTCACAGTAAACTTGATCTAATGTATTATTGTCTCTGGTCGGGAACTTAATGAATTTATGGAACTCGGGGAGCACAGACTTTAAATTCACATTCCCAGCAATTAGCGTAGCTGCTTCTGAGTTTCTGTTCTGTAACGCGGCAATAGAGCTGCTCTGGAGCTAGCTTAGCGTTAGCTTTCGGCTGGATGTATACTGCCATGTTTATCACAGAGCTGATCTCTCTAGCCAGTTTAAATGGTCTGCACTAAGACGGTCTTTGCTGAAGTGCACCAGGTTTTGTGAATATAGATCACCAGTCCTCCTCCTCTGCTTTTATTAGCATCCGCCGTTCAATTAGCCCTGAACAGTGTGTGCTCCTCCAACCCCACTGCTTCGTCGGGGATGCTGCTGTCTAACCACGATTCTGTGAAAATCGCTACACAGCCGTCCATCTAAAGGCCCATTCATACCTCACGTAAAAGACGGATACGAGTGGAGTGTTTCATACGTTCTAACCGTCGATTCCGTCCATATTTTGACACGAAAATTGGGAGCTTACGCTTACAGACGAAACAGATCAATACGGAGCAATACCACCGGAAGAGGTGGGGGCGCTGTTGAGTTTGTAGTACAAAATGGCAACAAAATCACGCAGAAGGTTATAATTCTGGGTTTTAAACAATGGCGGGATTCGAGGAACGACTTGCGGAGCTTATCTGCAGCTACCCACACATATGATGTGTCGTGTCCGGGGCACAGGGACAAACAAAAAGTTTACTTACGGAGCAAATACAACAAAATCACGTCTTGGACCGTCGCCATGTTTGATCAGTGATGAATTATTGCCGCCCAGCACTGCCACCTAGAGGAAATATTGGTTATTGCGCACCTCAACGGACAGAGGTATGAAGGAGTCAACGGATAGAACGTACGGACAGAAATACGGACGTGTAGGCCAAACGTAGGGTATGAATGGACCTTTACGCGCATATTTCTTAACCGGAGCACATCACTTTTGTTGGCGAGTGAGGCTCGGGTCTGTATCAGTTAGCTTTTAGCCGAGTCAGCAGGCCTGCCCGACAGCCTCGCCGTCTTCTTCTTCGCTTACCCTGATCTCTGGGCCTCCAGAGCGGATTGAGTTGAGCTTCTGTTGTCCGTTGCAGGTCTGGATGTATAAAGCCCTGATTCCATGGTCGGTACCGTTTGGGAACTCCTGGGTTGGGTAGCAGTTCCAACAGCTCATCTCTCTGGTACTGTATTAGAGCTTGGAGTGGTGATAACACGAATAAGAACACAAGAGCAAACAAAATGAACCGGAGCGCCTTGGTGGCTGCAGAGTCCGAAACAAGCAAATGATGAAAATACACGCAAGAGAAAAAGGAAACCCAAACACCTGAAGATTGTGACACCTCCGTGAACCAATTTAAGGTCTCTGCATGGAGCAACACCTTCCTGTCTGCTCAGCTGCTAGCTGCTATTAGCCAACTCATTCCTGTAGATGTTGATACCAGCGACACACACACACACACACATAGAGACACACACACATAGACACACACACATAGACACACACACATAGAGACACACACACATAGACACACACACACACATAGAGACACACACACACAGCTGCAGTTTACACTGAAGAAACTGACTTTCAGGCACATCTTGATGAGCATGCAGAGCTCGTCTCCAGGCTTTGATCCCAGCTGTGAGACATCAGAGCGTTGCATGAATAAACCAATAAACAACAGAGAGGGAAAAAGGAGCGAGGCGTGACAGCGGTGGAGCGAGGCAGAGCAACAGCACAGAGAGAGAGAGAGATGAAGCAGTAACTGTTGGCAGAGATGTTGAAGAGGCCTGACATCACTCGTCTGCGCTGCTTTTCAGAGTCCAGACAGCTGGACAGACTGCTTATACAGCAATACCCTTACTCACCGTCTCACACACACACACACACACACACACACACACACACACACACACACACACACACATACACACACGCACACACACACACACACACACACACACACACCATGTTCACTCCTTAAAACACCTCTCCATTCCCAGCTTGTCTCTATGTTTGCCCATCCTCCTCCCTTTGTCTCACCTGTCTCAGCACCTCCCTGCTGCTTCCATCCCTCCTCCTCCTCCTCCTCCTCTTCCTCCTCCTCCTCCTCCTCCTCCGTTTGAACATCTCTGTCCTGCGTTGTGCATGTAAACACTGTTTAAAGTTATTTAATGTTTCTTAAATAACTCTCTGTCTGTTAAGTATTGTCTGGTGATAATCAGCTTTTAAGGCAAGGAAAATTAATTTTTATAGCACATTTCAGTACAGAGACAATGCAAAGTGCTTTACATGATTAAAATATAGGAAAATAAAACAGAATAAAAGCAAGCAGGAATAAAATGCAGAAACAAAATAGAACATGGGAAAATAAACATTAAAAGCAAACAAGTAAAAACAGTTGGAATACAAAGTAAACTAATTATATTTCAGTAATACAGTTTAACTAGAACAGTTGAAAGCGATCCTAAACAAATGTGTTTTAAATCTTGATTTAAAGGAACTCAGGCTTTCAGAACTTTTACAGTTTTCTGGGAGTTTGTTCCAGATCAGTGGAGCATAGGAACTAAATGCTGCTTCTCCATGTCTGGTTCTGGTTCTGGTTCTGCAGAGCAGGCTGGAGCCAGAAGACCTGAGTGGTCTGGAGGGTTGATGCCCTGATAACAAGTCTGTGATGGATTTAGGTGCTAATTCAGAACCGGGTCCATGTTCTCTACGTTCTTAGTCTTAGAGAGGACTTCAGAACCGGGTCCATGTTCTCTACGTTCTTAGTCTTAGTGAGGACTTCAGAACCGGGTCCATGTTCTCTACGTTCTTAGTCTTAGTGGAAGGACTTCAGAACCGGGTCCATGTTCTCTACGTTCTTAGTCTTAGTGAGGACTTCAGAACCGGGTCCATGTTCTCTACGTTCTTAGTCTCAGTGAGGACTTCAGAACCGGGTCCATGTTCTCTACGTTCTTAGTCTTAGTGAGGACTTCAGAACCGGGTCCATGTTCTCTACGTTCTTAGTCTTAGTGAGGACTTCAGAACCGGGTCCATGTTCTCTACGTTCTTAGTCTTAGTGAGGACTTCAGAACCGGGTCCATGTTCTCTACGTTCTTAGTCTTAGTGGAAGGACTTCAGAACCGGGTCCATGTTCTCTACGTTCTTAGTCTTAGTGAGGACTTCAGAACCGGGTCCATGTTCTCTACGTTCTTAGTCTTAGTGAGGACTTCAGAACCGGGTCCATGTTCTCTACGTTCTTATTCTTAGTGGAAGGACTTCAGAACCGGGTCCATGTTCTCTACGTTCTTAGTCTTAGTGGAAGGACTTCAGAACCGGGTCCATGTTCTCTACGTTCTTAGTCTCAGTGAGGACTTCAGAACCGGGTCCATGTTCTCTACGTTCTTAGTCTTAGTGAGGACTTCAGAACCGGGTCCATGTTCTCTACGTTCTTAGTCTTAGTGAGGACTTCAGAACCGGGTCCATGTTCTCTACGTTCTTAGTCTTAGTGAGGACTTCAGAACCGGGTCCATGTTCTCTACGTTCTTAGTCTTAGTGGAAGGACTTCAGAACCGGGTCCATGTTCTCTACGTTCTTAGTCTTAGTGAGGACTTCAGAACCGGGTCCATGTTCTCTACGTTCTTAGTCTTAGTGAGGACTTCAGAACCGGGTCCATGTTCTCTACGTTCTTAGTCTTAGTGAGGACTTCAGAACCGGGTCCATGTTCTCTACGTTCTTAGTCTTAGTGAGGACTTCAGAACCGGGTCCATGTTCTCTACGTTCTTAGTCTTAGTGAGGACTTCAGAACCGGGTCCATGTTCTCTACGTTCTTAGTCTTAGTGAGGACTTCAGAACCGGGTCCATGTTCTCTACGTTCTTAGTCTTAGTGGAAGGACTTCAGAACCGGTCCATGTTCTCTACGTTCTTAGTCTTAGTGGAAGGACTTCAGAACTGGGTCCATGTTCTCTACGTTCTTAGTCTTAGTGAGGACTTCAGAACCGGGTCCATGTTCTCTACGTTCTTAGTCTTAGTGAGGACTTCAGAACCGGGTCCATGTTCTCTACGTTCTTAGTCTTAGTGAGGACTTCAGAACCGGGTCCATGTTCTCTACGTTCTTAGTCTTAGTGGAAGGACTTCAGAACCGGGTCCATGTTCTCTACGTTCTTAGTCTTAGTGAGGACTTCAGAACCGGGTCCATGTTCTCTACGTTCTTAGTCTTAGTGGAAGGACTTCAGAACCGGGTCCATGTTCTCTACGTTCTTAGTCTCAGTGAGGACTTCAGAACCGGGTCCATGTTCTCTACGTTCTTAGTCTTGTTTTTATTCTGTTAAAGAACATTTTGTCTCCTCCTGCATTGATTTCTTCTATTTCCTCAGAGGCTGAACTGGTTCATAGTCACCTGGTGACATGGTGATGTAGAGCTGTGTGTCGTCTGCATAGTGATGGTAGCTGATGATGTTTATGATCTGATATCAGGACAATAGTTGAAAGGAATGAATTCAAGCACTAGTGATCTTTTAACAGCAAACTCTGCACACATAGAATAAAGAAGTGACAACTTCTTTTCAAGTTCAAGAATTTAATAACAGAAATAAAATGAACATCCAGAGAACATCACTATATAAATGCTGTTTATCTAAATTAACACTACACTTCAATTAACAAATCCTCTCTCCTAGGCTAGTGAAACTTAACCAAACTACTAAGCAAAATGAAGATAAAAAGAAACTAAGCTAAGGGACTGCAGATCTGATTCAAAAAGCATGGAATGGAGCTAAATTAGCTTAACTACTTTTAGAAAAACATTTGGCATGTGTTTCAATCCATTCACAATGCGACTCCTGAGTTAAACAAAACATTATTTGATGAAATAATATTTTGTTTAAGTTAAAGAACCAAAGTTGAACTTAAAGAATGTGAATTGATGTTAAATTAGCTTGACTAATTCAGAACAACATTTTACATGTTTAAACCCATTCACAATGCAAATTCCAAGTTAACCAGAACATTATTTTTAGTAAATAACATTCTAAAGACTGATTTGCTCAGTAAAATGATTACCTTAGGAGAGCTTGAATTCATCAATGTCATGATACCTCCAGGAGCTAGGTGGCGCTGTAGCAATCAGTCGCTAAAATTGGTTACTTTAAAGTTACCAAAACACGTTTAAATCGACATTAATATTCCATATTAATGCGGGAATAAGGCTCATAGCACTATCGAATGATGATTCCTTATATAGGAAATTTTTGACCAATCTGTATAATATGATTGAATTTAACTTTGTAAAGTGCCTCAAGATGACATGTTTCATGAATTGGCGCTATATAAATAAAATTTTATTGAATTGAATTGAAAGTAATGAGCCATAAAATAAGCCCTGTTGGTGTTGGAGCGGCTCTCTGTGTGAAACTGAAGAACTGTCCTTCAGCTCTGCTGGGTTCTGTTCTGGCAGCAGAACCCTGTCTCCAAAGCAGACTGGGGAAAAGAACATGAACTTTTTTTCTGATCTGGTTATCCACGTTTATAGCTAAAGAGATTGATTTCCCCACAGCTTTAGGTCAAAGGTTAATTCATCTTCAACCTGCTGCATGAGTCCAAGCAGAAAAGCTCCTTTTAAAGCTGCTTCCCTCCAGAGAGAGCTTACAGCTGAACCTCGACTCCTTGCTATATTTTTCACAAACGGTAAATGTACAGATGTTGGTGCGTTAGTATCATCAGTGAGAGGGTCGAAGGTTTAGGGTTCAGGCAGAGTTGCAAGGTGGTGGTAGATCCCAGAATGGGGAGACGTCACAAATATTGGCAGATGCTGAGTCCTCTCCATGTTCCCCAAAGAGATCTTTCATCCTGCGTCAGGTCAGGGGTGCGGCAGCCAGAGCAGGAACCAAGCAGCCTGAAACGGAAAAGAAACTCCTTAAAGGAAAAATGTGATTTCATCAGTGTTGGTGCTGAGGTCTGTGGCTCAACATTCAACGTGAAAACGAAAGCGTCTGATGTCTGAGGACAGGAACAGGGGAATGGTTAGCAGGAGTTTATGGAGGGCAGGGTTACTGTGGCCTGTGGGGAGAAACCCTGCTACTGGTCTGGCCCGGTCCGTTTCATTTCTGGGAAACCTTCGTACCGTTTCCTTCAACCATCAGAGAAGAAACGCCTTTCAATAAACTCTTTCTCTTTAAAGCGTGAAAAATGAATAATCATGCGTTGTTTCACTGCATCAGCATCAAATCATTGTCGTTGGATGTTGGCGGACTGTGGATTTGGTTGTTCTATCAGTAAAAGCCTTCAAATAACAAATGTAAAGAAAGATGCAATACGTTTAAAAGCAAAACGTTAAAGACTAAACCTGTAGGCAGCAGGGTTGGCTTTTAACTCTCACATCAAGGTAAATAGGGTTAGTTATAAGACGCTAGTATAGTTATAAGCTCCACAGCGTTATTTTGCAGCGATTTGTGTACATCATGTCTAATAAAAGCAACAAACAATGCTGGTTACCACTACACATTTTAAATTAACATTGAGAAGAAGATTTTTCCACACATACGGGATATTTGTCTCTTCTTAATATTTTTAAAACATACATCTTACGCCAGGTTTATACCTTCTTCTTAAATATCAAACCACAGGACAGAGGTTATGGTTCTCCTCCATGATCGGTGCACTGTTGATTTCTACTAAATATTGGAATAGTAAGTAGTTTAATAAATATTATCTGTGGTGTTATGAGCTGGACAATAATAACTCTAACAGCTCTATTGTGTAGCAGCTTTTATACGTAACTCACCAAACTGCCACGCAGTCCCGTATGGGTCTCTTAGGAAGCAGAAGAACATGGATAGCCTCATGTTCTGGGCCGTCCTCGGTTCTGATGAATATTGGAACGGTTCTGGAGGTTTTACTGCTGACGTGGTTTTATGGGTTAGGTTTAAATGATTCACAGTGATTAGCAACAGCAGAAAAGGGTCATGTGGAGGAGCTGTGGTGATTTTCTGTTTTATTTTTATATTCTTTCACAGATTTACTCTCAATCCATAATCCAGGACACAGCTGTGTCTTACTTTGTGTTTTAAAATAAACATTTACCGCGTCTCATTTTTTAACTGTAAAGCAGCATGTGTTAGTGAAGCTCTGGGAGAAACTGCCTCGCCAGGCCAGAGCTTGTTTGGAAGTAGTTATGGCCTCCAGCTGGCAGGCAGAGTTAAACAAAGAGATAAAGGAAGATGGTTAAACCTCAGAATAGCTGGTCCAGGTTTTAGGATCCAGCATCCACCTACCTGTGCTTTGATGGAAGGGGAGCGTGGCCAGATTGAGCCTCACAGAACAAGATGGGATGACAGATAAAAACAGAAACAAAGGCAGAGC
This sequence comes from Fundulus heteroclitus, assembly GCF_011125445.2. Lineage (NCBI taxonomy): Eukaryota > Metazoa > Chordata > Actinopteri > Cyprinodontiformes > Fundulidae > Fundulus > Fundulus heteroclitus. The sequence continues at coordinate 217,975 of NW_023396530.1, read as the reverse complement.
GAGGGTTTGGGAATAAATTAGAAAAGCGATGCTGAAAGGCTTTTATCTTCCATGCTGCTTCTTATATTTAACCCGCCTGCTTCCAGTGTGTGTGACAGCACGCTACATTTGCTTTATCTTTTGTAGGTTAGCAAAGCAAAACACCCTGCTTCACCCCCTGCTGATGGCGCCGTTAGCCTCAGCACACAGATTTAAACGCTGATGCAACCGCACATCAAGACTCCTTTGTTCCCCTGCAGCAGCTTCTGAATGCTGACAAAGACACGGCGAGGAGAGGAGGTCAGAGAGGAGGAGAAAGAAGAGGAGCAAAAAAAACAGTGATGCATAAATTCCTCATGCGTCTGAAAGTTATCTCCAGTGTGAGCAGCAGCTAATTGATGCCCTGATAGTAAGAGACATAAATACAGCGTGACTGCTGAGGACAACACAGACGTTTATCTGATGCTGTGAAACTGGTCCCAGCATGGAGGCTTCAGATTAACCATCCAGTAAAGCTATTTCTATTCTCTTTTGTTCTAAACTGGGCCTGTGCTAAATGTCCACTTCAACCATGGGACTGACATGAACATAGATTTCTCAGTGCAGGGATATAAACATTAAAATCAGGAATAAAATCGATGAACTAACAGGTTATGGTACATTTCAGGCAGTTCAGATTATATTGCAGCACATTTGGGCTGTTAATGAAGACACAACAAGCAGAAAGGCAGACATGACGGATGAAAGAACCCATCCATCCATCTTCTTCCTCTTATCTGGGGTCAGGTGGCGGGGGTTGCAGCTTCAGTAGGGAGGCCCATACGTCCCTCTCTCCAGCCACTTGGGCCAGCTCCTCAGGAGGAATCCCAAGGCGTTCCCAGGCCAGCCGGGAGACATAGTCCCTCCAGCGTGTCCTGGGTCTTCCCCTGGGTCTCCTCCCGGTGGGACGTGCCCGGAACACCTCACCAGGGAGGCGTCCAGGAGGCATCCTGACCAGATGCCCGAGCCACCTCAACTGGCTCCTCTGGACGTGGAGGAGCAGCGGCTCTACTCTGAGTCCTCCCCGGATGACTGAGCTCCTCACCCTATCTCTAAGGGAGAGCCCAGACACACTACGGAGAAAACTCATTTCAGCCACTTGTATCCGGGATCTCGTTCTTTCCGTCACGACCCAAAGCTCGTGACCATAGATGAGGGTAGGAACGTAGATCGACCGGTAAATCGAGAGCTTGGCCTTTTGGCTCAGCTCTCTCTTCACCACAACGGATCGGTACAGCACCCGCTTCACAGCAGACGCTGCACCAATCCGCCTGTCCATCTCCCACTCCATCTTCCCCTCATTCGTGAACAAGACCCCAAGATACTTGAACACCTCCACTAGGGGCAGCACATCCTCCCCAACCCGGAGAAGGCACTCTACCCTTTTCCGGCTCAAGACCATGGTCTCGGATTTGGAGGCACTGATTTTCAAGTTATGAACAGAATCGGTGACAAAGGGCAACCTTGGCGGAGTCCAACTCTCACCGGAAACGAGTCCGACTTACTGCCGGCAATGCGGACCAGACTCTGACACCGGTCGTACAGAGACCTGACAGCCCTTATTAAAGGGTCCGGTACTCCATACTCCCGGAGTACCCCCCACAGGATCCCTCGGGGGACACGGTCGAATGCCTTCTCCAGATCCACAAAGCACATGTAGACTGGTTGGGCAAACTCCCATGCCCCCTCCAGAATCCTGCTGAGGGTATAGAGCTGGTCCAGTGTTCCACGGCCAGGACGAAAACCACACTGCTTTTCCTGAATCCCAGTTTCGATGGACCCTCCTTTCCAGAACCCCTGAATAGACCTTACCAGGGAGGCTTAAGAGTGTGATTCCTCTGTGGTTGGAACACACCCTCCGGTCCCCCTTTTTAAATAGGGGGACCACCACCCCAGTCTGCCAATCCAGGGGAACTGCCCCCGATGTCCACGCAATGTTGCAGAGCCACGTTAACCAACACAGCCCCACAACATCCAGAGCCTTAAGGTACTCAGGGCGAATCTCATCCACCCCCGGAGCCTTGCCACCGAGGAGCTTTTTAACAACCTCGGCAACCTCAGCACCAGAGATGGGAGAACCCGACCCAGAGTCCTCAGGCTCTGCTTCCTCAATGGAAGACGTGTTGGTGGGATTAAGGAGGTCTTCGAAGTATTCCGCCCACCGAAACAACGACGTCCCGAGTCGAGGTCAGCAGCACACCACCCCCACTGTAAACAGTGTTGGTACTGCACTGCTTCCCCCTCCTGAGACGCCGTATGGTGGACCAGAATCGCTTCGAAGCCGTACGGAAGTCTTTCTCTATGGCCTCTCCGAACTCTTCCCACGCCCGAGTTTTTGCCTCAGCGACCAGCCGAGCCGCATGCCGCTTCGACTGCCGGTACACATCAGCTGCTTCCGGAGTCCCACAGGCCAAAAAAGCCCGATAGGACTCCTTCTTCAGCTTGACGGCTTCCCTCACCTCTGGTGTCCACCAGCGGGTTCGAGGGTTGCCGCCACGACATGCACCGACAACCTTGCAACCACAGCTCCGACTAGCCGCCTCAGCAATAGAGGCGTGGAACATGGTCCATTCAGACTCAATGTCCCCCGCCTCCCTCGGGACGTGTTTAAAGTTCTCCCGGAGGTGGGAGTTAAAGCTCCGCCTCACAGGGGACTCCGCCAGACGTTCCCAGCAAACCCTCACAGTACGTTTGGGCCTGCCAGGTCTGACCGGCTTCCTCCCCCGCCATCGGAGCCAACTCACCACCAGGTAATGGTCGGTGGAGAGCTCCGCCCCTCTCTTCACCCGAGTGTCCAAGACATGCAGCCGCAGATCAGATGAAACGACAACAAAGTCGATCATTGAACTGCGACCTAGGGTGTCCTGGTGCCAAGAGCACATATGGACACCCTTATGCTTGAACATGGTGTTTGTGATGGACAATCCATGACGAGCACAGAAGTCCAACAACAGAACACCACTCAAGTTCAGATCAGGTGGGCCACTCCTCCCAACCACGCCCCTCCAGGTCCCACTGTCATTGCCCATGTGAGCGTTGAAGTCCCCCAGCAAAACGAGCAAAACGAGGACTTCATTTTGCTGGGGATGGAAGAACCGACCGAGGCAAATTCAGGACACCAGAACCAGAGCAAGAAGAACAGAACTAAACACTAATCCAGTAACGGCCCAAAGAAACCAGAGAGTTTAACTCCTGAAGACATGGAGACCAGGTGAGGTTCTGTCATCAGAATGAACGGCTGCTGAATGTGTCCATGGGGGGAGGGGGGGGGGGCACAGGCACAATAAAAGGTCTCTGCTGTGAGCTGGACCACACCTGGTTCTGCTGAGTCGTCTTTCATGATTTCAGAAATGTAGAAGCACAAGAAATGCTAAATGGTAAATGGCTTGTACTTGTATAACGCTTTAACTAGTCTTGATGACCTCCAAAGCGCTTTACACTACAGTCTTAGTCATTCACACACCCATTCACACCCTGACGGTGGTGAGCTATGCTAGTAGCCACAGCTGCCCTGGGGCAGACTGACAGAGGCGAGGCTGCCATGCACCGGCGCCACCGGTCACTCTGACCACCGCCAGCACCACCACTCAGCTCTAAATATCAAAATACAGGAAGCAGAATGCAGAGTGGTTGTCACTCCTTGCTGATGTCAGCGTTTGATGATGTAATAATTATGTAATGATTATGTAATGATGATGTAATGATCGCTCACATTGGTCACATTTGGCCTCGTACTGCAGCTCAGCATCATCAGGTGATCCAGTCACAAAGGCTCCATGGACACGACAACACATTCACCGTCAGCCTTTAACCAAACAGCACCAACTGGGACCAGAACCAGAAGTCAAAAAGAACTGCTGCTTTCACCATGTCATCAGCAGGTTTAACATTTCTCTCTTTTGACTCCATGTCTGCCATGGCTGAAGAAGAGGAAAGCTGGCTCTGCTGGGCTTAGCATGTAGTCACCACTGCTGCTGACTACACACATTTATATTTCCTGCAACACTGACGGCTGATGCTGTGGCGCCGAGCTCATTTCAGCCTTGTTACTGTGGTTTAATAGCAGCCATGAGCTCTGATGACATGTTTTCAGTCAGCGTCACGCAGAAAACCGTCACTGATCATCTGATTTGCCTCGGCTGACTGATGGAGGCGCTGCTAATGGAGGTTTGCAGCCTTCAGAAAGACAAACATGCCATGATCTGTTTGACACACATTCACGTGTTGTCTGATGGAGCGAGAGCAGCGTCACATTTATTAAAAGTATCTGTGACGATCGACGGTGAAAAATGATCTCTCCAACCTGTCCCTCATCATCTTCTTCTCAGGATCACTCGGATCTCCAGGAATGCCGAGGAGGAACAGAAATCACAGGAGGAACGTTGTGGAACAGCAAGCCTGACATCAACCTCAGATTCTTCCAGAAAGCATCTTCTCTGCATCTCTGCTGCTTGGAGGAAACCTGAGATGATGGAAGGAGGACCTGACTGCAGGCAGGAAGTGGGCAGGCATGTCGATGGAAACTCAGGGAAACGTATGGGAGAAACATGCAGCCTAAGGAGCAGCTGAGGGACATGAAGATGCTTTCAGGACTCCTTTCAACGACGTTGTTTTGGACATCTCTTAGTAGGAAGAGACCTTGGCACAGAACCAGAACTCTCTGCAGAGGTGATATCTCAGAGGAGGAAGTATGGAAACTGAAGCTTTACCTCCTCCCATCTGGTCTCAGAGAAGGTTTAGAGCACAGATGGATGCAATCATCTGTGGTGTTTTGATCTTGAGCTCAGCTGTTATGTCCAGGTAAAGTTTTCTGGTATTTCTGACTCGATGTGTTCCCTTTGGGTCGGTTCAGTCCTGTTCTGTGTTCACTCCACCTGCTGGTTTCTGACTCGGTGGCTCGTGTGGTTTGTGCTCTCTGGTGTCCATGCTTCAGGTTAAGATCTGTGCTATTAAAGTCTTATTAAAGTATTTCTGATTCTGATACTGTTTGCTTGTTTCTGGGTTCTGATCCCAGTTCAGTCCTGTTGTCTGGTCTGTTTTTCAGCTGCTGGACAACTTTCATCTGCAGTTGATTTTCTGCTGAGACTTTTACCAGAAACTCTGCTCTGATGTCCTTGTGTTGGCTCACATTTTAAATCACAGGTGACCTGAGTTTGTTCCATGTGTTCCAGTAGTAAAACACAGCTTGTCCCAGAAAGAGGTCAAGCTGATGAATGACCGCCGTCCCAGCACTGAAGGGCTGAAGCAATCTGTCCTCATCAGCAAACAGCCTCACTGTCAAGGTTTGTCTTCCTGTTTGCATGGATAAGCTGCAGGTTTCATGGATGCATGAGGAATGTGACCCTGTAGACAGGTCTCTTAGCTGAGGCCAGTAAATCACGCCCATTGATCATTGCAACAAGTAGGTCATGGTAAAGCTGCTGAAAGGAGAAGGTTGCTGAAGACCCCTTCTTGTGAAAACCCTCGCTCTGATGACACTGGGGTCTGATGAGGGGGCTTGATCTGAGGCAGGATAACTGGAGCTGAACTAGTTTACTGTTGTTGTTTCCTCCTTTCACTTTTATGTTTCTTAATGAGAAGATGTTTTAGTCTTAATTCATTCCTGTATCTGCAGAAGTTGGATAGCCCTGACACTGACGGATTACGCACAGACAACACGTTCTCACTGGTCACACATGATGCTTGGTTAGGTTCCCTCGGCGTCACGAGTTGACGCACGGCGGACCTCCTTCTCGTCATTATTTGACGTGTAGGGTGCCCTGGTAGAAGATTATAGCAACCCAGCATTAAACATTGAACATTTAAGCAAAACAACTGTGTTTACATGCATTTTAGACATTTCTAATGAGAAGTATGCAAATTATTTTCATAATCTTCAACCAGGGAAGGTAGACAATCTTTTATTCTTTAGTTTAGCCAAATATTTTAATGCGTTCTGTCTTTACTGCATTCTGGCACCATTATTATTTTGAACTTTTCAAATTAATGCCTTTTTTTGCACCATTATCTTTGCACTATAAACATGGTTGAATATTCTTCTGCACACTCTTTTAAAAAAATAAATGTTTTTCTCCTGCACTTTATCACTGCTGCACTCTATATTGTAATGTTATTTTATTTAAATTGCAACCTCATTACATTGTCGCAAGCTGTATGCAACAAAATGTCGTTTTGTATGCACTCTGTGTCATGGTTTTCAGATGTTTTGAACACATGCAGATACGAACAGGCAACAGCAGATAGCTTTAAACAGTTTATTTTGAAATGTGCAAATAACAAGGACGAAATAATGACTGCAGCAGCGAGGTCTGAACGTTGAAGCGGAGGAGACATTAGCCGGGCGGACCTAACCGGGGAGGAGTGAGTGCCGAGGGAACCCTGTGAGCCTGCTCTAGATGGAGTAGGTGCTAGTGGCTGGAGGGCAGCAGCAGCGGCTGACGAGGGATCCGCAGCAAGCCTCCGCTGGGTCGAGTGACAGATGGATTAACCAGAGTTGAAGCGGGACCACCAGAATCCGGGAGAAGAACCTCAAGCCCAGCTGGGTAATCCAGAGAGCAAGAGGGGGAGCGCCAGAACAAAATCTGAGCCTGGTGATTCTGGAGGTGATTCTTCAGACAGAGCGTCAAGGCAGGTGAGTGCTTACCAGCACCAAAAACACGACTGGTTTAAGGCTCTGGCGTCTTCCATCTGTCAGCACTCTGCTTAAGAAGCCAGAGGAAGCCGCCTCCAACGAGCTGCAGGTGTGGACCACGCACCTTCACCAAATATTTCAGTATATTTCAGTAGCTGGTGGTTCCTAGAGTCTCTAAAAGTAGAATGGGAGGCAGATCCTTTAGCTATCAGGCTCCTCTCCTGTGGAACCAACTCCCAGTTTTGGTCCGTGAGGCAGACACCCTGTCTACTTTTAAGACTAGGCTTAAAACTTTTCTTTTTGACAAAAATTATAACTAGTGACTCATGTTACTCTCAGCTACCTTTATAGTTTTACTGCTATAGGCTTAGGTTACTGGAGTATATCAGGATCTAATTTTCTCACTATATTGAGTTCTACTGTTCTTCAATTATGCATTATGTGTTGTTATTTCTGCTTTAACTTTCTGTTCTCTCTCTTTTTCTTCATAGTAGGTACACCTGGTCTGGCGTTCTGTTAACTGTGACATCATCCAGAGAAGACGGCTCACCCGCTACTACCATCTAATGTAGAACAGATTACTAGATCAATGTGTGCTTCTGTGCTTGTTTGTCTGTCTTGTTGTGTCTCTGCTCTGTCTTCTGTAACCCCAGTCGGTCGAGGCAGATGACCGTTCATACTGAGCCCGGTTCTGCCGGAGGTTTTTCCTTCCCGTTAATGGGTGGTTTTTCTTCCCACTGTCGCTTCATGCTTGCTCAGTATGAGGGATTGCAGCAAAGCCATGTACAATGCAGACGACTCTCCCTGTGGCTCTACGGTTCCCCAGGAGTGAATGCTGCTTGTCGGGACTTTGATGCAATCAACTGGTTTCCTTATATAGGACATTTTTGACCAATCTGTATAATCTGACCCAATCTGTATAATATGATTGAACTTGACTTTGTAAAGTGCCTTGAGATGACATGTTTCATGATTTGGCACTATATAAATAAAATTGAATTGAATTGAATTGAATTGAATCTTCTCAGAAATGCTGTGCATCATACTTCTGTTTATCAGCACCTCAGATTTACATGCAACATGGTGAATAATAGGGCAATAATGAAGGAGCATTGCTTGAAAAGGCCCCTTTTATGCATATTGAGTTATGTACACCCCCCCCCCCCCATATTTTGATTGTGTGTTGCTTTATGTTCTTGACGACTCTTGAACAGAGTTGTTCTGTATTTCTTACAATGTTAAATAAGGTAGCAGTGTTCATTGTAACAGTCCCGTATAGCGTCAAGGTTGGGGTTAGGGAAACCAAACAAAATATTGTCTACACTCCCGCAATGAAGATTAATGAAAATATGATGCATAAAGAAATGTTATTAAAATGTCTATCTTTAAAAATACAGGGAATAATCACAGACTAAATGGAACGCAGCCCTGCTATGGTGGCAGCATTGTCCATTGCCTTAACAATGGTAGATGACAATATTATGAATACTTTTCACTGGAAATGCCATTAAAATGCACATAAGTGCAGAGTCTTTCCTTAAATGTTATTTTTTTATGTGCAGGAAATGTCGCTGCAGGTTGGACACAGAAATTGCAGCTTCCATAGCAACAGCCTCAACAACGGCAGGAAATGCGACCCTCTAACACTTTTCTGAGAACACACTGAAATCTTTGTCGAAACTAATGAATTAAAATTTGTCGTCATTCCCTGAATGAAGATAATGAAAATGATATGCATACTTCTCATTAGAAATGTCGCAAAATGCGTATCACTCTAGTTGTTTTGCTTAGATTAGGGTTTAGATTAGACTTTTCAGCAGCCATGCCCTTTTTTCCTCTGGGAGAAACTTGATAGTCATGTGACCTGGTTGCAATAAATCGGCCAAAAATGTAGGAGTGAAATGTATTGAGGAGCCAAATATTGACAATGCTACGTTTCACCTTGTAGACCGACATGGATGTTACAGTGAGACCGGTTTAGTCTTGGTGGAGAATGGGTGTTTACTGACTACTTCCTCGTCTGTCTGTTGTTTTGTTGTTCTTCTCATAAGTCTATGTAAATAGTCATGGTCCTGTATTAACCTCCTGCTTATTTCCATTAGAACAGGTGTGAGTTCACCTGTGATTAAAGAGTTCCTTAATCACAGCGACCTTCAGACCGGCTCCAACACTAGTTTACCTTGGTCCACCTGCAGCTTACTTCTAGTGAGCCCACCAATATGGTTAGGAGGAAGCTCTCATTCACATGTTTACTGTGTGTTTCATCAGCTCAGACTCTGATGCTAATGCTCTGATTTGGAGATTTCATGCTGCTGTTGTTGTTATATTTTCTCTCTCAGGTGTCACTCTTCGGTCTGGATTAAAAAAAGACTCCACGTCAAGAAGGAAGTGTGTGCAGACCTTCTGGAAACAGAGCTTCTCCAACTGTAACCAGAAATCAGCTGTTCTCTGTAAAACACTGTATTAGGAAATAAAAGCAGGACCAAGCAGAATCAGAAAGAGTGCTGCTGTAATGAGAATCCTGATCTTATATATTTCTTTCAGGTAGTTGATTCAGTGTGATTCACCACACTCTCTGAAGTGCTGAGGATGAAGACGGCAGATAGAAAATCTCATTTCAATGTCAGAATCAATCTGAATGACAGAGGCGTTCCGCTTCTCGTTTCATTTCCATCCTCACAATGTTCTGTAACCACAGGATGAAGGGTTAGCGCCGCTGCCGCAGATCAGAGAAGTCGCTCTGGTAATTTTCTTCACATGTTCGGTCATCAAGGATGGATTCGGAAACAGATCTGTTGTTTGGGTATATTGTCAACTCAGATCCATGATCTTCCATCCATCAACAAACTACTCACAGCGTCTGAGCAGCAAACAGCACTGAGAAAACTGGGGTCCTGCTTTTCAAACTGACTGAAAGTTGCTGCAGAGAAGGTCTCTGAAGACGCTTATGAAATTTACCTGCCACATTTAGGAGCAGTAGTTCATGTTTTACTGCTGAAAAACTGTAATGATTGCACTTAAAACTTCTGCTTTCTTTCAAATATGCTCTCTTATCCCTCAGATCTTTGTTTCTGCGCTCTGATTTGATGCTTGTTGCAGATATCTTCTCCTCTCGCTTGCCTCTTTCTCCACGCATGCAAACTTCCTCTCTGTATGGGTCAAAACCGAGCTCTCAGGTCTGTCTCCTTACTCGCAAATTCATTTCACTTTCTCTCAGATCAAAGTGGTATTGTCGCCTCGAAACCATTCCAGCCAACAGCATGACAGTGTGCAGCTACAAGGACACTACGCGTTCCCTCCTAGTTGGTGTGCTAAAGGGTCAAGAAAGTTTGAGAAGTGTGCTAAAGAAGTGGAAAAAACAGTGATACTGACTGCCAATGCGGCTGTACCTGAAAACCCTCCTCTAAATGCTAACCCTTCCTTCCTCTCTGTCTGCACCTCCCTGTTTCTGAGTGTGAAATGCTCTCCAAATGGATCTGACTGTCAGCATACAGGAAACCTTTTCAGAGCTCTATACATTGCCAAAGGACTGTTCATCTACTTCCTGACTATGAATCCACTACTCACACTAACTTTCTTTCTGAAGCTGAATTATCTTCTATTCCTGCTTTAGCCCAAGTACCAAAACACTTGATAAAAGAAAATGTGGGTTTGATAAAAGAACCGGAAATTATCACCCCAAAGTCTGACTACTGCCCATAGTCCGAAACAATCAAGTTTTTAACTAGGGAATCGGTATTAAAACAGATGCTGTGATTTACCTGTGCAGCAGAGCAGTGCCAACAAAGGAGAAACTTTCAGCCAAAAACATCATTAGAAAAGACCAATTCAGGAGAAGAGAAGGGCAAGGTATGAAAAACTGGAAGACGAGATTAGGGACAGATCCTTTAGCTATCAGGCTCCTCTGCTGTGGAACCAACTCCCAGTTTTGGTCCGTGAGGCAGACACCCCGTCTACTTTTAAGACTAATCTTAAAACTTTCCTTTGTGACAAAGCTTCTAGTCAGAGTGGCTCATGTTACCCTGAGCTACCTCTATACACTGTAAAAAAAAATCCGTTGTTTTTACGGAAAAAAACTGGCAGCTGTGGTTGCCAGAATAATCCCGTAGAAAATACTACAAAAATGTTAACAACATTACGGAACAACTTGTACATTTTACTGGGATTTAATGTACAATAAATGATGACTAAATGTACATTTTGCAGTTATTCAATGTACAATAAGCAGTTTTAGGATGTGAAATTTACAAGTTGTTTTGTAATGTTGTTTACATTTGTACTGTATTTTTAACGGGATTATTCTGGCAACCACAGCTGCCAGTTTTTTTCCGTAAAAACAACAGATTTCTTTTTTAAAGATGTTTACATTTGTATTGTATTTTTAACGGGATTATTCTGGCAACCACAGCTGCCAGTTTTTTTCCGTAAAAACAACAGATTTCTTTTTTTAAAGATGTTTACATTTGTACTGTATTTTTAACAAAAAAAAAAAAAAAAAAAAAAAAAAAAAAAAAAAAAAAAAAAAAAAAAAAAAAAAAAATATATATATATATATATATATATATATATATATATATATATATATATATATATATATATTACAGTCTATCTACATTGCTTCAAATTACTTCTAAATGAAAAGTCAGGCTGTAACAAACCACTCGTCAGACATTATACAATTCACAATAATGCAAATTTATTGTTGAAAAAATAATGAGAAAGAGATCATTAAAGTGTGTGTGTGTGTGTGTGGTTGCACTTGTGTTTGTGAGAGAGAGGAATTATGAGTGAGGTGTGGTAGTGAGTGAGTGAATAAATGTGAACCTTGTTAATAGCGAGCCACGAAAAAAGATGATATAGGTGTTCATCAGCTCAATCACTTTGAAGGAACACCTAGGGGAATAGAGAAGAGAAACAAACACAATAATCTCCATTAGTTTCATTAGTAAAGTCAGTCAATAATCAAGGGCAGCAGTAGCACTAGCACACATACCTTTTTAAATAGCTCGCCATTCATGGAGAGCTTGTGAATCATGGTAAAGGCTTGATTAACATGCAACTGCATTGCTTCTAGAAGAACATCTAGAGAAACATGGGTGTTCACTGTCGCGGCCACTTGAAGGAACAACTAATGGAATAGAGAAGAGACAGAAACACATATTCTCCATTAGTTTCATTAGTAAAGTCAGTCAATAATCAAGGACAACAGTAGCATTAGCACACGTACATTGAACACGTGGGAATTATGTACAGTGCATCCTGAAAGTATTCACACCCCTCTCAATGTTTCAGCATTTGTTGCATTGCATCTCCTTCAGTCAAATAAGTTCATTTTTTTTCTCCTTGGTCTAGACTCAGTGAACCATAACGACAGCAAGAGTGTTATTGAGTGTTATAACATAGGGTGGGAATACTTATGCCCATGTGGATATTTCAGTTTTTTAACGATTTGCAAAAACTTCTACAATTCTGTATTTTGCTGTCATTATGGGGCATTAAAATCAACTTATTTGACTGAAGGAGATGACTGCAATGCAACAAATGCTGAAACATTGACAGGGGTGTGAATACTCTCTGGATGCACTGAACATAATTCCCATGTGTTCATTCATAGTTTTGATGCCTTCAACGAGAATCTTCAATGGAAATAGACATGGTAATAAAGGAAACATTGATTGAGAAGGTGTGTCCAAACTTTTGGCCTGTACTGTACCTTTTCAAATAGCTCGCCATTCATGGTTGAAAAGGTCATGAATCAAGTTACAGAAGCTTAGATTAACATGCAACTGCATTGCTTCCAGAAGAACATCTAGAAACATGGGTGTTCACTGTCGCGGCCACTTGAAGGAACAACTAATGGAATAAAGAAGAGACAGAAACACATATTCTCCATTAGTTTCATTAGTAAAGTCAGTCAATAATCAAGGGCAGCAGTAGCACTAGCACACATACCTTTTTAAATAGCTCGCCATTCATGGAGAGCTTGTGAATCATGGTAAAGGCTTGATTAACATGCAACTGCATTGCTTCTAGAAGAACATCTAGAGAAACATGGGTGTTCACTGTCGCGGCCACTTGAAGGAACAACTAATGGAATAGAGAAGAGACAGAAACACATATTCTCCATTAGTTTCATTAGTAAAGTCAGTCAATAATCAAGGACAGCAGTAGCATTAGCACTAGCACACATACCTTTTTAAATAGCTCGCCATTCATGGTCTGAGAGGTCCTGAATCAAAGTAAGGACTCTTGGATTCACATGGAGCCGTTTTGTTTTTGTTTGTTCCACTTTTGTCCCCTTCTCCGGATTAATAGAGAAGAAACATCTAGGTTAACTGAAGAGAGAAGAAACACATACTACTATAAATGATACAACCATCTCAACTAGTCAAATCAGTACAAAGGGAAAGACAAAAAAGGTGAGAATACGGGTTACAGTTTTCCATTAATTAAAGTTTAAGGGAGCTAAGGGGCCAACCGTGAACCCCCCACATAATCCAACTTTAAAAAAATATATATATATTTTTTTAAAGGTCCCATCATGCTTAACATGAATTAAAATGTTTACATTGAAAATTTTGCACTACATGTTTCAGGTAGTCAGTGTATTTCCAAACATTGCAAATTGCATTGCACCTTCCCCTAGCTCACGGAGAGTCATGTTTCTGTAATGTGTTTCCATTGCATTTTCAATGTATGGAAAGACATTGACTACCTGAAACATGTAGTGCAACCCAAAATGTTCAGTGTTAACATTCTGATTTATGCTCAGCATGGTCAGACTTTTAAAAGAAAGTTGGTTCCTTTGAATTATGGGAGAGTGAACCTTAAGGCCTATAGACATTAGACACTACACTCTGTCTATTGACATATCAACGTCTTTTTTTTTCCTCTTGATGACAGACACCTTTGGTATAATGTATAGATTCCTAAGTTAAAGGACAACTTCGGTCAATTTCAACAAGAGCTCTATTGCTCATGCTACTTGAGACTTGCCAGGACTGAAGACGTGAGAAATTTTGGTCTAAATCCTATAGGTTTCCTTGAACAGAGAATTAGCACTGACAGCTAATCCATGGGGGCATAACTTTAAATTGTGAATTTAACACTCCAAATGTCAACCTCAAAGCTATGCAACACCAGCCGACACAATACAACACAACACTGTAATGTGTATGACTAGAAATGCTTAAAAAGTAGTTAAAAACAGTGTGTTTGTGCAAGCAGCCATATACAAAATTTAAACAAATGATATGATAAAACACAGTGTAAAGTTCTGCCCCCATGGGTTAGCTATCAGAGCTAATTCTCTGTTCAAATAAACCTATACAAGTTGGACCAAAATGTTTTGCGTCTTCAGTACTGGCAAGTCTCGAGTAGCTTCAGCAATAGAGCTCTTGTTGAAATGGACCGAAGTTGTCCTTTGAGCAGAACATGTCATTTTGCCCATGAAATGAAATCGTTTATGCTAAAAAAAAATACTCAGGCAATTAGTTTGACAACGTGTCAACATTATTTCATACATGTTATTTGATTCATTGTATTTCAGTTAGCAATGCTACAGAGCTGGTATCTTGACTAAGATGGTGGTGGCGATGGGGTAAAAGAACTTGGTTATCATTCCAGTAGCCACAGAAGTCAGGGGTTGGAGCTAGCCCCTAGCAAGGCACTTAACCCCATGTTGCTCTAGGGGAGAATGGCCCTGTAGGTATTTGTATGCACGTTGCTTTGGATAAAAGCCTGAGCCAAATGACTAAATAAATAGAACAAAACAATTGTACAAATTTACTTTTAAAGTAAATGTGCTTTGACAACCTGCCACAGGACACTTTACAGATCTTCCCTCCACTAAATGTTTTTTTAAGTGTACAAGAAGTTCCTGCACAGTCTGAAATCGGTCTGAACACAGTGACATGGCGCAAATAAAACTTGATATAATGGCTGTGTTAGCATTAGCAAACGGTGCTGGGACATTGTGCTTTCGATAGAAGTGACACTTAAATGATGCATATGTACAAAATGTCTGCCTGCAGTCAGTACTCTCACACTTGAACACGCAGCGTGGTTCGTTTTTATGAACCCTACAATGCAACACATAAGCCTTTAACGTGTGCAATGTTCTCCCGCAAAAATGACTATGAATCATGGCGCGGGGAGCTAGAAACAGGCAAAATAGCTATTAGCTGCTAGCAGCCAGTATCAATGTGAAGTTGTCAGTTGTCCGCCTATGAGCCAGTGAAATCAATAAAAACGCGCCGTTTTGTTTCACAAAATTGTCTTTTGACTTAACCTGATGCTCGAACCAGAGACATTACTTACTCAAACTTGGTGTCTGTTAAGTGCCACTGCCAGAGAGCCGAACACGCACGTGTACCAACCTAGCTAGTAACTGTGTGGTGGGACGTTGACGCTGAAGCAGCGCAACTACAGCCTGTGAATGGGCGGAGCTAACATTTGAACCAAAATAATTTTATATTCTCCTGCAAAGAACAAAGTTTTTGTAAAATAAACTATTCTACATAGCAGGAATAAACAGAAAATAAAACTGTTTACTTACCAATAGTTGGTTCCATGAAAAATTCCAATATATGTAGAGCAGCAGCACCAGATGGCCATGGTTTGATTCTTCTTCTTCCTCTTTATGAATTTTTCTGGCGGTTGGCACGCAACGAAACGGTGCATTACCGCCACCAACTGGTTTGGAGTGTGGATCACCATGGTTTGATTCTGCTGCGTTTTCCATTCAAATATCATCATGGATAGGCATCCCGTGTTAACTAGACCTACATAAAGCTTCCCTTTCCTAATTTATTCTATAAAAAAGTATTGTCTTTTAAACACATTAACAGTTTTATTTGGTTTAGAGTTTTACGAAATGGTAAACGAAATTAGGTTAGGGATCAGACGAAGCGCAGCCCAAAGACCCCTTATGATGAGTACCATTAATGGACTCAGTGCTCCCTGCCTGTGGGATTCCAGAGGCAGCTGATGGGTATCGGCAGTCCAAGCGACATGCGGCTCGGGCGGTTGCCGAGGCAAAAACTCGTTTTATGAAATGTGCCAAAGAGCCTAGGCTACTGACTTTTTTTTAACAGGGCAATGATGTAATTTTAACTGTATGACTTTTTTTTTGGCATTACAGTTTATTTGTGTTTAAATTACATTAATTTGTAAATTATACAAAAAATTCTGATCTATTCAACATATTCTTACTGTAAAATGAACAGTTGTATTTGGTTAGGAGTTTTACAGTTTATCATTGTAAATTACACAATGCTTCATTGTTTTTGCATCTACAGTTTTTTTATGTCATGATTTTACAGGAATTCACTGTTAATTCTACGGATATTATTTACAGTGTAGTTATGCTGCTATAGGCTTAGGCTGCTGGAGGACATCAGGGTCTATTTCTCTCTCTCTGCTGAGTTCTCCTACTGCTCTCCAATCTGCATTGTTTGTTGTTATTTCAGCTTTTAACTTTTTGTTTTCTGACAGTTTTCTCTTCATAGAAGGTACACCTGGTCTGGTGTTCTGTTAGCTGTGACATCATCAGGGGAGGCAGATCTGACTACAATTATCATCACTCCATTTCTAATTTACCTTCCACCTCCAAAGTACTTGAAAAATCAATTGGCTCCCAACTTCATTATCATTTAACTCATGATAACATTTACAAACATTTCCAGTCTGGTTTCTGTTCCGCTACAGCACAGAAACCACCATCATAAAAATCACCAATCATCTTCTGCTGGCTCAGGTCTACTTTCTATTCTCATTCTTCTGGATGTGAGTGCGGCCTTTGATACAACTGGCGTGCCCCAGGACTCTTTCCTGGGACCCCTACTTTTTATTATTGATGTTCTTCCCATCAGCAATGTCTTACGCAAATTCAACATCCATGTTCACTGTTATGCTGATGACACTCAGCTCTATCTTTCATGTAAGCCAAGTTCTAGACTCCAACTCTCCTCCTTCGCCTCCTGCCTATCTGAAATAAAATCCTGGTTCATTTCCAACTTCCTGAAAGTGAATAGTGATAAAACTGAAATCCTCCTCGCAGGAACCAAAACTTTAAACACGTCCCGAGGGAGGCAGGGGACATTGAGTCTGAATGGACCGTGTTCCACGCCTCTATTGTTGAGGCGACTAGTCGGAGCTGTGGCCGCAAGGTTGTCGGTGCATGTCGCGGCGGCAACCCTCGAACACGCTGGTGGACACCAGCGGTGAGGGAAGCCGTCAAGCTGAAGGAGTCCTACCGGAAGCAGCTGATGTGTACCGGCAGTCGAAGCGGCATGCGGCTCGGCTGGTCGGCGAGGCAAAAACTCGGGCGTGGGAAGAGTTCAGAGAGGCCATGGAGAAAGACAATATATATATATATATATATATATATATATATATATATATATATATATATATATATATATATATATATATATATATATATATATATATATATATGAAACATGTCATCTCAAGGCACTTTACAAAATCAAGTTCAGTCATATTATACAGATTGGGTCAGATTATACAGATTGGTCAAAATGTTCTATATAAGGAAACCAGTTGATTGCATCAAAGTCCCAACAAGCAGCATTCACTCCTGGGGAACCGTAGAGCCACAGGGAGAGTCGTCTGCATTGTACATGGCTTTGCAGCAATCCCTCATACTGAGCAAGCATGAAGCGACAGTGGGAAGAAAAACTCCCCATTAACGGGAAGGAAAACCTCCGGCAGAACCGGGCTCAGTATGAACGGTCATCCGCCTCGACCGACTAGGGTTACAGAAGACAGAGCAGAGACACAACAAGAGAGACAAAAAAGCACAGAAGCACACATTGATCTAGTAATCTGTTCTACATTAGATGGTAGTAGCGGGTGAGCCATCTTCTCTGGATGATGTCACAGTTAACAGAACGCCAGACCAGGTGTACCTACTATGAAGAAAAAGAGAGAGAACAGAAAGTTAAAGCAGAAATGACGACAGTCATTTCAATGTAATACAATGCAAAACTGGAGAACAGTAGAAATCAGTAGAGTGAGAAAGTTTAGACCCTGATGTCCTCCAGCAGCCTAAGCCTATCACAGCACAACTATAGAGATAGCTCAGGGTATGAGCCACTCTAACTATAAGCTTCGTCAAAAAGGAAAGTTTTAAGATTAGTCTTAAAAGTAGACGGGGTGTCTGCCTCACGGACCAAAACTGGGAGTTGGTTCCACAGGAGAGGAGCCTGATAGCTAAAGGATCTGCCTCCCATTCTACTTTTAGAGACTCTAGGAACCACCAGCAGACCTGCAGTCTGAGAGCGAAGTGCTCTGTTAGGAACATACGGGGTAATCAGAGCTCTGATATATGATGGAGCTTGATTATTAAGGGCTTTATACGTTAGAAGGAGAATTTTAAATTCTATTCTTGATTTAACAGGAAGCCAATGAAGGGAAGCTAAAATTGGAGAAATATGATCCCTCTTGTTGATTTTCATCAGAACTCTTACCGCAGCATTTTGAATCAGCTGAAGGCTTTGAACTGCATTTTGTGGACTTCCTGATAGTAAAGAATTACAATAGTCCAGCCTTGAAGTAACAAATGCATGGATTAGTTTTTCAGCATCACCCCTGGACAGAATGTTTCTAATTTTGGCGATATTCCGGAGGTGAAAAAAGGAAACTCTGGAAACCTGTTTAATATGGGATTTAAATGACATGTCTTGGTCGAAAACAACACCAAGATTTTTAACTTTATTACCAGAGGCCAAGTTAATGCCATCCAGATTAAGTGATTGATTAAGAAGTTTATTTTTTGAGGACTCTGGTCCAAAGATTACAACTTCTGTCTTGTCAGAATTTAAATGCAGGAAATTTAAAGTCATCCAGCTTTTGATGTCATCAAGACATGACTGCAGTCGAAGTAACTGATTGGATTCATCAGGATTTATGGATAAATATAGCTGAGTGTCATCAGCATAACAGTAGAAATTAATCCCATGCTGTCTGATAATTTTGCCAATCGGAAGCATATATATAGTAAAGAGAATTGGTCCAAGGACTGAACCCTGTGGTACTCCACAAGTGACCCTAGAGTTTGAGGAAGATTTATTATTAACATGAACAAACTGGAATCTGTCCGACAGATAAGATTTAAACCAGCCTAATGCTTTTCCCTTAATCCCTACAGTATGCTCAAGTCTTTGTAGGAGAATATTGTGATCAACTGTATCAAATGCAGCACTGAGATCTAACAGGACAAGTATAGACACAAGTCCATTATCTGAGGCCATGAGAATATCATTAGTGACCTTCACCAGAGCTGTTTCAGTGCTATGATGAGCTCTGAAGCCTGACTGAAACTCCTCAAGTAGGTCATTACTTTGTAAATGTTCATAGAGTTGATTAGCAACTACTTTCTCAAGAATTTTAGAAAAGAAAAGAAGATTAGATATAGGTCTGTAATTTACTAACTCATCTTGATCAAGAGATGGTTTCTTAAGTAAAGGTTTAATAACAGCTACTGTCAAAGCCTGTGGTACATATCCATTTACTAAGGATAGATTAATCATGTCTAAAATAGGACCACTGATCAAAGGGAATATGTCCTTAAACAACTTGGTTGGGATTGGGTCTAACATACAGGTAGAAGGTTTAGATGAAGCTAAAATTTTAGATAGCTCAGAAAGCTCTACTGCTTCTAAACAGTTCAAACACTGCGCAGGTTCTAAAGATTCCTCCAATGCTGCCTCACTTACTGAGGACGAGGTAATCATGTTTGGGAGGATGCCAATTATTTTATTTTTAATGGAATCAATTTTATTTATGAAGAATCCCATAAAATCATTACTACTAAGAGCTAAGGGAATGGATGGATCAACAGAGCTGTGGCTCTGGGTAAGTTTGGCAACTGTACTGAAGAGAAATCTAGGATTATTCTTATTCTCCTCAATTAATGATGAAAAATATGCTGCTCTAACTCTGCGAAGGGTCTTGTTATACAACAATAGACTGTCCCTCCAGATTAGGTAGGATTCCTCTTGGTGTGTAGAGCGCCATTTTCTCTCCAATTTCCTAACATTGTGCTTCAAGGAACGTAGCTCTGAATTAAACCAAGGAGCCAGCTTCCTGTGAATAATCACCTTCTTTTTCAAGGGAGCTACATTGTCTAATGCAGAACGCAATGACGAAGTCATACCGTTTACAAAGACATCTATTTGTGAATTGGAAGAAACAACATTGCTGCCATCTACAGGGCATTTCTGCAATACGGAGGATATGAAAAAGGGGACAGACTCTTTAAGTTTTGATACAGCATTATCCGATAAAGATCTACTATAATGGAACCCTCTTTTGGGGGTGGAGAACTCAGTTAGATTAAACTCAAATGTTATTAAAAAATGATCAGATAGGACAGGGTTGTGAGGAAATACTGTCAATTCTTCACAATCAATGCCATATGTCAGCACAAGGTCTAAAGTACGGAGCCAAGAGTGCGTCGGTTTATGCACCTTTTGAGCAAAACCAATTGAATCTAGGATAGTTTTAAAGGCTACACTAAGGTTATCACATTCTGTGTCAACATGGATGTTAAAATCACCCACTATAATAACCTTATCAGTATTTAACACCAAATCAGATAAGAAATCTGATAACTCATCCAAAAACTGAGTGTAAGGGCCTGGTGGACGATACAAAACAACAAACAGAAGAGGTTTTATTGCTTTGCAGTTTGGATGAGGGAAACTGAGGGTTAAATGTTCAAAAGAACTGTAATTATTAGTTGGCCTGGGACTAATTAATAAATCAGACTGAAAGATAGTTGCCACTCCTCCTCCTCTTCCTCTTCCCACAGATCTGGGAATGTGGAAATTTGAATAATTGGAGGGGGTTGACTCATTTATACTAACGTAGTCCTCTTGTAGCCAGGTTTCTGTGAGACAAAACAAATCAATCTGTTTATCAGAAATCAATTCGTTAACTAACAAAGTCTTTGGAGGGAGAGACCTTATATTTAATAGACCACATTTAATTGTTTTAATTTTAGGTTCAAGGTGAACCGTATTGATTTTTATTAGGTTTTTATGATTTGTTCCTTTTAGATCAGTTTTTGATCTATTCAGTTTTGGCCATGGGAAAGACACCGTCTCAATAGGATAATGGATGGGTAACAGTACAGAAGCTGCAGAGAGGTGTGTTAAACTACGGCTCTGCTTCCTGGTCTGGACCCTGGGTTGTCAGCATTTAGGAGAACTAATAAATCCGGCCAGATTTCTAGAAAGAAGAGCAGCACCATCCAAAGTAGGATGGATGCCATCTCTCCGGATCAAACCAGGTTTTCCCCAGAAAGTTCTCCAGTTATCAATGTAGCCCACGTCGTTTTCTGGACACCACCTAGACAACCAGCGGTTGAATGATGACATGCGGCTAAACATGTCATCACTGGTCAAATCAGGCAGGGGACCAGAGAAAATTACAGAGTCCGACATTGCTTTAGCAAACTCACACACCGAAGCAACACCAACTTTAGTGACCTACGATCGGCGTGACCGGGTGTCATTACCGCCAGCGTGAATAACAATCTTACTGTATTTACGCTTATCCTTAGCCAGCAGTTTTAGGTAAGATACTATGTCGCCCGTTCTGGCCCCTGGCAGGCATTTAACTATGGTCCCTGGTGTCTCTAGTGCCACTTTTCTGACTATTGAGCTCCCAATAATCAGGGTCGGCTTCTCAGCGGGTGTGTCGCTGAGTGGGGAAAATTTGTTAGAAACGCAGACGGGTTGGTGGTGAACTGGGGGCTGTAATCTAGAGCTATGCTTCCTACGAACTGTCACCCAGCCGGCCTGCTTACCCGGCTGCTCGGGTGCTTCTGGAGGACCACTAAGTGAACTAACGCTAGGTCTATGTGGCTCCGCGCTAGCAGAGGGGCGGCTATCAGCTGGTCTTTCCATAGCACGGAGCCGGGACTCTAATTCTGACACCCTCGCCTCCAAAGCTACAAAAACACTACATTTATTACAAGTACCATTATCACTAAAGGAGGCAGAGGAATAGCTAAACATCTGACACAGAGAGCAGGAGATAAGGGGAGACTTAGTCAGAGACGGAGAAGCTGAAGTAATAGTAGGGGAGGAAGCCATTGTGGAGCTAAAGCTAGGCTAGGCTAAAGCTAGGCTAGCGCCCTTCTACCACGCCAAGAGAGCAAACCGTGAAACACGAGGAGTTCCCAAGCGTGTTGTGCAGCAACAGAAAATGTTTTAAAAGTGCTTATGTGTTAGAAACAGATGTTACAGCAAAGAGATTAAAGATAAAAGCGAGAGAATCTGGAGCAACAAACCGTTACTCACGCAGTGAAAACAGGAAGTTTTGATGAAGATTGTGATGAAGGCGAAGCATAATGAGTTTATGTGGTCATGGAAGGAAGGAGGTCACAGACATGACGAAGGGCTCTCTCATCTCTTCATCTCCCAGTCGTTCATCTTCGCCATGTGCCAACATCCTCATTTGTTCTCTCCTGACATGGCCTTTTGCTGCAGATCCAATTCCCAGTGTTTTAATTCAGACCAAATCACATCACGCTGCTGCTGCTGCTGCAGGCTGCTGTCACGGTGTGATGAGGCGTATTTAGACGCTCACTGGGGCATTTCCTACTTTCATTGTCCTTCCTTAGTTTCTGTTTGACATTTGAACATTAGAATAAAAGATTTATTGATAATGCTTTGTTTTATGAGCTTGTTGTCTCTCTTGTGCTCAGTTTTCTTTCTGAAAGCTTCACATTAGCTCATAAATTCATTCCAGGCCCTAAAGTTGAAAATAAAATAAAACAGAGTGAGAGAAAGGAGAAAACTTCACTAAAATCAATTTATGATTATGTACACTTAATCTTGTTTGATTGGCTTGTGTTGGAAGGTTTAATGGAATAATTTTCTTGGTCAGCATCATGTTCTGTCTTTAGCAGCTGTGAGGACTGGCGAACAGAGAGACGGAGAAAACCCAAACATCTCATTGATGGAGGAGACATTTCTATCTGGAAGGTTATCTCCTGTCCTTAATGTTTGATGGTTCTTACCTCTTCAGCGTCAGGGAAATCTTCTATGCTGATCCTCGGCTGTTTCTCTACTGATCTCAGTTTCACTTACCTTAAACTTCCTGGCTCTCTCATTACTTTCACAAATCCTAAGAAAGTCAGAAACATAATTTTGTTATATAATATTATATAGAAATATTTTATTTGGAATGGAAATGTTTTATTGAGTCAATAATTTTTAGGGGAAAAACATAGCTACCCTTTTAGTTGGTCAATAACGAGAGGAGCTGACTGGCCTTTCCCGGTACTCCAGAGGGCGGTCCAGTCCGCTCAGTGATTTCAAAGGTTCGGCTCAGTCTTGATAACAAACAGTCCATGCCTCCATGTTCTGGCTCGCTCAGGTCTCTGCCAGACAGACCGCAGCTGCGAGAGGAAACGACAGACACCCCCCGTCATTCTCTGAGGAGGCTGATGCTCTTTGTCTTAGCAGTGCTGCTGCTAGCGACGTTTCACACCTCTGCTCCACCGATTTATTCATTTTCAAAAATCAACTTCTCGTCTTTTTTCTGTGTCATTGGCGACTTCACCATGAAAGCACCATTTGTTCTCCGCTTATGCGAGGGAGCCGTGGTTGTCTTTCCACTTCTGCAGGCAGTCTCATAGACTCCGCTATCCGCTGTCTCTGCAGCCAGGACGAGGCCGCCCCCATCCCCACGTTATGACTGCAGGCAGGTATGAGCTTCATAGCGGGGTGAGACTCAAGTTGAAAGTGAAGTCGCCAGTAAGACGAGGGAGCCAGCACACTAATGCCGTGGATTTTTATCAAGAATTGGTTGGCAATGAGGCGGAGTTGACTGACACAGCAGATACTGTCACAGTCCAGGCGGAGGTGCAGGCCGGGTTTTCTCTTTCTCCTTCTCAGCAGGGTTGGAGGGCAGGTGCTCTACATCTGAGCTGATTACCATCCTTCTTAAGGAGCTGGAACCAGGAGGAGGGCGTCAGTTCGTTTACGCTCATGCGTTGGTACAGACCAAACCTCTTTTCAAGCCTTGACTCCTTGCATGACCCAAACCTAACCCTGTTCTCATTTTCCTTCCTCCTAGAAACCCAGATTCCAAAGCCGAAGAACCATTCCTGTTACTCACACATTCTGAAGACTCCACCGAGACGTTCCAAGCCAGCTTGCTGGAAACCATGAAGCGTTTGATCCACACCCTGCATAAGCCCTCCTGCCTGAGCTCGCCTGCCTGTCCACCCTCTGACCAAACATCTGGAGAACATCTACCAGACCTGCACCTCCCATCAATAATCCTGGACATCACCCTCCCAAGCTCAAGCCAAACCATCAGCCCAGTGAGTTCCAGTGCTCTCCTCAGACTCTCACCATTCAAACCCTCACCTTTCTGTTGCTCACCTCTCTCCTTCCCTTCCTCAGCAAGACCCAGAGATCCAGCCTGCCGACTTCATCTCCACCTTTATTATTTTCTTCAATAAAACCTTTAACTGATTCCTGCCTCTGTGATTGTGCTCATTCAGAGTCAATTTGCTAAACATGACAGATACTTATTTCGACAGGAGTAAAAGCTTCCTCCATTGGATAAAAATTGCCCCAATATTTACTCTGGTTCTGTTCCTTCGATCTGAGTCCAATTTTGCCCTTTTCGTCTCACTAAAGATGTTTTTTTTACTCTTGAGTCTGTGATGGGGTCTGAGAAGAGCTTGTTGCTGGTGTTTTTTGATCCCTCTGTAAAACATGTTCTCTAATGCCTCAGTGGCAGCGGAGACTCTCAAACTAACAGTTGAACAACAGTTTGAACGCTTTGAGCGAGAACGCGTAGCCTAAAACGCTAGCCCAGAGGATTCGGCCTGAATCTTTCTCTCATAAACTGACTAATGAGGCCTGTAGAGGCAACTGCAGCATATAGAAAACTCGTTTTACACGTCAGGCAATCATGAGGGCATATAGGGAAAATAAAAAAAATATTTAACTTCAAAACTTGCACAATGCACCTTAAGTGTTTCTATTATTTTTATTAATTTTTTTGCTGTTTGAGCACTGCTTGGAGGTAACCATGGTGACAGGCACGCCTGCATTTTAACGTGTCATTTCATTGATCCTAGGAGCAACAGTGGTGCAGGAGCTACGAGTTCATCCTATAACCGGTGGGTTGCTGGTTCGAACCTTTGCTCTGACAGTTTTAGTCGTTGTCCTTTAGCAGGACACTTCACTTGTTCTGCCTGCTGGCGGTGGTCAGAGGGCTCTGGCCACTGGCCATGGCACCGATGTGGCCGCCTGCCCCAGGGCAGCTGTGGCTATGGTGTAGTTCACCAGCGTGTGAATGTGTGAGTGACTGAATGCAGTGTGAAGCGCTTCAGGGTCTTCAGGACCTGATAAAGACTTACAAGACTATAATGTTCCCCTGCACTGCTGACTGTTACTATAGTAACAACTGTTTACATGCATCCTGCACTACTATGACTGAATATTGATTTGCACTGCTGACTGTTTATTCACAGAACCAATTGTCTACATATACATCTGCAATACCGTACTTTAACTGTAATATGCAATTACCTTCCACTGCACTTTAATTTAAATAGCTGCTGTCCAAACATAATTTATTCATTTTATAGTAATAGCCATCTGTACATATATTCATAGTACATATTCACCTGTAAACTCTGTTATAATAACAACCATCTGTATATTATGCTATTGTAAATATCTATAAAAACTCTATTTATAGTAATATCCACCTGTACATATCCAGTTGTAAATTTAGTTCACAATACTAGTTATCTATGTATTATATTCATAGGAAAAATCAGTAAAATTCTGTTTATAATAGTATCCATCTCTATATTAATTCAATAAAAACCCATGTCCTGTACTTATGGAACCATTGTTTATCCTGCACTTGCTGCTATTGCACTTCTGGTTAGACCTGAACTGCATTTCATTGCCTTGTACCTGTGTAATGACAATAAAGTTGAATCTAATCTAATCTAATCTAAAGCACTGTACAGGACATTTACCGTTTACAGTTAGTTACTATTAAAAGTGTTAACGAGGACAGTCCGGCTAATTCCACCCTTTCATGTCTGAATTAAATTGATGGCCATGGAGGGATTGCAGCAATCCCTCATACTGAGCATGCATGAAGCGACAGTGGAGAGGAAAACTCCCCTTTAAAAGGGAGGAGAACCTCCAGCAGAACCAGAACCAGGCTCAGTGTGAACGCTCATCTGCCTCCACCCACTGGGGCTTAGAGAAGACAGAGCAGAGACACAGAAAGCTCAGAAGCTCACATTAACCCAGGAGTACTTTCTATGTTAGATGGTAATACAGGATGATCTGCCTCCCCTGATGATGTCACAGCTAACAGAACACCAGACCAGGTGTACCTTCTATGAAGAGAAAATGACAGAGAACAAAAAGTTAAAAGCTGAAATAACAACAAACAATGCAGATTGGAGAGCAGTAGGAGAACTCAGCAGAGAGTGAGAAATAGACCCTGATGTCCTCCAGCAGCCTAAGCCTATAGCAGCATAACTATAGAGGTAGCTCAGGGTAACATGAGCCACTCTGACTAGAAGCTTTGTCACAAAGGAAAGTTTTAAGATTAGTCTTAAAAGTAGACGGGGTGTCTGCCTCACGGACCAAAACTGGGAGTTGGTTCCACAGGAGAGGAGCCTGATAGCTAAAGGATCTGCCTCCCATTCTACTTTTAGAGACTCTAGGAACCACCAGCAGACCTGCAGTCTGAGAGCGAAGTGCTCTGTTAGGAACATACGGGGTAATCAGAGCTCTGATATATGATGGAGCTTGATTATTAAGGGCTTTATACGTTAGAAGGAGAATTTTAAATTATATTCTTGATTTAACAGGAAGCCAATGAAGGGAAGCTAAAACAGGAGAAATATGATCCCTCTGGTTGATTTTCATCAGAACTCTTGCTGCAGCATTTTGGATCAGCTGAAGACTTTGAACTGCATTTTGTGGACTTCCTGATAGTAAAGAATTACAATAGTCCAGCCTTGAAGTAACAAATGCATGGACCAGTTTTTCAGCATCACCCCTGGACAGAATGTTTCTAATTTTGGCGATATTCCTGAGGTGAAAAAAGGAAACTCTGGAAACCTGTTTAATATGGGATTTAAATGACATGTCTTGGTCGAAAACAACACCAAGATTTTTAACTTTATTACCAGAGGCCAAATTAATGCCATCCAGATTAAGTGATTGATTAAGAAGTTTATTTTTTGGGGACTCTGGCCCAAAGATTACAACTTCTGTCTTGTCAGAATTTAAGTGCAGGAAATTTAAAGTCATCCAGCTTTTAATGTCATCAAGACATGACTGCAGTCGAAGTAACTGATTGGATTCATCAGGATTTATGGATAAATATAGCTGAGTGTCATTAGCATAACAGTGGAAATTAATCCCATGCTGTCTGATAATTTTGCCAATCGGAAGCATATATATAGTAAAGAGAATTGGTCCAAGGACCGAACCCTGTGGTACTCCACAGGTGACCCTAGAAGGAAGATTTATTATTAACATGAACAAATTGGAATCTGTCTGACAGATAAGATTTAAACCAGCCTAATGCTTTCCCCTTAATCCCTACAGTATGCTCAAGTCTTTGTAGGAGAATATTGTGATCAACTGTATCAAATGCAGCACTGAGATCTAACAGGACAAGTATAGACACAAGTCCATTTTCTGAGGCCATGAGAATATCATTAGTGACCTTCACCAGAGCTGCTTCAGTGCTATGATGAGCTCTGAAACCTGACTGAAACTCCTCAAGTAGGTCATTACTTTGTAAATGTTCACAGAGTTGATTAGCAACTACTTTCTCAAGAATTTTAGATAAGAAAAGAAGATTAGATATAGGTCTGTAATTTACTAACTCATCTTGATCAAGAGAAGGTTTCTTAAGTAAAGGTTTAATAACGGCTACTTTAAAAGCCTGTGGTACATATCCATTTACCAAGGATAGATTAATCATGTCTAAAATAGGACCACTGATCAAAGGGAATATGTCCTTAAACAACTTGGTTGGGATTGGGTCTAACATACAGGTAGAAGGTTTAGATGAAGCTAAAATTTTAGATAGCTCAGAAAGCTCTACTGCTTCTAAACAGTTCAGACACTGCGCAGGTTCTAAGGATTCCTCCAACGCTGCCTCACTTACTGAGGATGAGGTAATCATGTTTGGGAGGATGCCAGTTATTTTATTTTTAATGGCATCAATTTTATTTATGAAGAATCCCATAAAATCATTACTGCTAAGAGCTAAGGGAATGGATGGATCAACAGAGCTGTGGCTCTGGGTAAGTTTGGCAACTGTACTAAAGAGAAATCTAGGATTATTCTTATTCTCCTCAATTAATGATGAAGAATATGCTGCTCTAACTCTGTGAAGGCTCTTTTTATACAACAGTGGACTGTTTTTCCAGATTAGGTAGGATTCCTCTTGGTTTAATTAATTAATAAAGGAATTTCTGATTCTGAAGGATATCTTGTTTAATACTTCCTAAAATATTTTACACTTTTCCCTTCTAGCATCATTTTACACGTTTGATCCAAACAAGGAGCTGAGTGAATGTGTTGCAGGGTTGAAGTGGGGCTTGATGCATCTTCACCGCAGCCTGTAATTATTGATCTCTGCTGAAACCTGCAGATAACGGGATGAACGAGACATCGCTCTGTGTTGTTCTTCATTCAGTGTGTTTTTCAAGGAAGCTAGGTTCCTAGCTGATAGAGGCCCCTCCTGCGGTGATTGGTCTCACCTCTTTGTTGGCCTGAGCAACACAGAATCTTTTCCTGAATGAAGTGGAGACACCTGCTGTGTTTGCTCCGCAGCTCTCTGTCCTCCTCAGAGTGGGTCTGCAGCATCGGGAACATCTGCATGAGCAGAAACTTCAGACGAACTCAGAGGATGATTGTCCTCCTTATGTGTGGCCTGGATCAGTTTGTCATTTGATGAGAGCTTTATGCTCTGAGTCTGGATAAGTGTCAGTTATGTAAGATTCATTTTGTGATACAGCTCTTCAGGAAAATTGGGGTGACTGAATAAGGGTCTTAGAAAATGATCACAGATAAATCTTGGCCTAAATTGCATGTCTCCCTGTAGTTTAAAGTCAGCATAGTTTGAGTGTGTGCTCTACAGAGAAGACAAAGAGCAACTCCTATTAAATTCTCTGCATCATACTAAGTCCACAGGATATTTTGCTCTCAATGAGCTGCTCTCCGTTAGCTCACTAAAGAGTAACTGAAGGCAAACTCAGAGTCTGAAGGTAAAGACTGTCAGCATGTCTGCTCTTCACAAACACTTGAGTCTTCTAACAGCACCATCCCATCAGCTCAATCACCACCTGCCTTAAATCAACTGATAAGGTGATTAAAGTGTTTAATCCAGTATGCACATCAAGGATTAGTCCAAGTGGGTGACATGTAGGGGCCACATTCAAACAAGAATGC
This sequence comes from Fundulus heteroclitus, assembly GCF_011125445.2. Classification (NCBI taxonomy): domain Eukaryota; kingdom Metazoa; phylum Chordata; class Actinopteri; order Cyprinodontiformes; family Fundulidae; genus Fundulus; species Fundulus heteroclitus. Next base: position 188,824 of record NW_023396530.1, on the reverse strand, counting down.
AGTCAGCTAACATCTGCTGTTTCAAACATCACAGAGAAGGAGGATGAGAGTTTAGCTTCAGTCTCGTGAGTATTGGCGATGAAGAAGCAGAACCAGAACCCTCCAAGGAGAAGTTAAAAGCGGACCTAAGAGGTGCTGTTGTTGACGTGAGGCTGCTGAAATCAACCTCTCTAACCTTTGGCCCCTGACCATGAAGTCTGGTAGTGACTGTACTGTCAGGAGAGGGGAAGCCAGCTGCATGGCTCAACGGTGATTCAGCATCAGTGCCGGAGCTCCGCCCACGAGATTTACCACGCTGGACCAAGTAGCTGAGAGGACAGCTACACGTGTGTGTGTGTGTGTGTGTGTGTGTGTGTGTGTGTGTGTGTGTGTGTGTGTGTGTGTGTGTGTGTTATTGTGGAAGGTGTGGTCATTCTAGAGCAGCGGCTCCACAGGTCATCCATAACTCCCTCCCTTATGGTTCCAACACAGTCTCTAACTTCCCTCCATCCAGTTTCTCCACCCGCTGATCCATGCAGGGTCACGTGGAAGCTGGTGCCTATTTCCAGCAGGGAATGGGCGAGAGGCGGGGTAAACCGCAGACAGACTCTTCTAAATTGTTATCAATTCAATTTTATTTATAAAGCACTAATTAACATCACGTCATCTCAAGGCTCTTTCCAAAGTCAGCTTCCATCAGATCCTCCAGGTTGGTGAGAAAGTTTCCTCTCTAAGGAAACCCAGCAGGTTGCATCAAGTCTCTCCAAGCAGCATTCACTCCTCCTGAAAGAGCGTAGAGCCACAGTGGACAGTCGTATAGAAATACAAAAATATAAATACATATAAATAGAAACAGAACCAGATTGTAAAATGAGCAACTCATTGCAATCCACACTGATTAATGCTCTGTTCAATTTCAGGGTTGACTGATGAACGAAAGCATCTTTCAATTAAACCTTATTAAAGGTATACTATGCAACCGGGGTTGATTTTCCAGCGAGGCTCCCCCCAGAGGGCGAAAGTAAAAGTGCACTGTCATAAAGATGCTCAGCTGTTCTGGTTTCTCCATCAAGCCAGGCGCGGTTGTTTTGAGCTTAGCAGACAGGCGAACGCAACGAAAAGTGGAAAAAACGGCAGTACAAACAATGACTTTCACAAACAGTGAAAGTATGAAAATGCACACAGAGAGAGAGAAACCATTCCAACGTTACTTACAATCGCATCAGCAGAAACGCAAGGTCCGCGTCAGCCTTGCAGCCTTCTTTTTCTTTTAGCTCTCGCAATTCTGAAAAAGCTTGCCCAATATTCACCCATGTACGACTCCTCTCTCTGTCCAGAGCCCTTTTCCTCTTTCTTACCTGCTCCAACATGGGCTTTCGGCATTTTCTCGCTGGTTCCGCCATAAAAACTACACAGATATCACCACTGCGCTAGCAACGAGCACACCTTTCACTGGGGGCGTGTAGCAGTTCTCGCCGTAAAGCAAGACCGACTCTTGCGGTCTTGCACGAGACTTCTGAGCCTGTGGGTGTGGGCCGAGGGCTCTTGCAATAGCGTACCGCGCACGTGACATCACCGTCTCAAGAGCAACGCTCCTTTTGCCGCATAGGTAGGACATACAGGTAGAGAACGCCCGTAGCAACCAGCTATTACACGCACAACAGAATCAGCGATATGACCGACTTTGCAGCCGTTAAACTTTCCCAAGACGATGTCCCAGGCACACGGATTACTGGTCGCACTGTGGAAGAACACACCAACCTTCAGCTCAAACGATGGCTTGAGTGTCGAGGGCTTAAAAAAACCGGAAAACGGGCCGAGTTGATGAACGGTAAGCTTTGTTTTTTTTTTTCCTGCGCGGTGGTCATGGCGTTGTCGGCTGTTTTTTTGTTTGTAATCACCGTCCAGGGATCGGTATATGTTTAATGTTTGTCTTATTTGAAATGTTTTGGAGTAAGCTATCCTGGTAGCAGGCTATCATGTTAGCGCCTGCTACCATGATAGCCTATATCAGGGATGGGCAACTTCCATGATAAAGAGGGCCACATTTTTTTCAGCACGACCATTGGAGGGCCACATGACCACGCACTTCAAATAATTGGATATGAAAGACGCTACAAATTATTCTTAATAAGAACAAATTTTAGATGAATTTATATCTGTATGTTTACTGCACCAACATATAACTATTTTCTGCATATAAATGCATTTTAATATGTCCTTAAGCTAAAGACAAACCGTTTGCTTTAAAAAAAAAATGCAAAAAAGGAATTTAAACTCCTCCATATCAATGCATTCAGGAGCATGGGTCATTTCAAATTTACAAAGAAAGAGGCATAAAACGGCACAGAACTTAACTCAAACAATAATGTATCTATCCAGAAACTGTGTGGGCTTTCTTACAATACTGAATGCTCTATAATTGTATTTCTGTTACTTTTTGATTATGCACATCTGTTAGCTTTTTATTCTGAAAAATCTAATGTCCCATGCTCCTGAATGCACCATAGCTTTCTGACGCTCACGAATGCATCACACTGGTCTGTGAACGCGGTGCTGCACGTTTGATCTACTGCTTAAGACAAAGCTTTGCAGTTTCAAAACTCACGTCGGCTCTCACGGTTTATGTTGTGTGTGAATGACAAGAGACCAAAAAAAAAATTCCCCATGTCCGTACTTCTTCCCATTTCGTCTGAAAAATGTGACTTTGTTTTGTAAAGTTTTCCCTTTATGCCACTGCTAGTGGCCAGGGCTCTTGACTTTCTTCCTCGCTGTTGCAAAGCGGCCCGTGCCCGCTATTGTTTGGGTACGGCCCCCTATCGGTCAAAAGTATAATTACATTTTTTTTTTTTTTTTAAATCATTATTAAATTCTTATTGATCTATTCGCGGGCCGCACTGAGTTATGACGAGGGCCGTGTGCGGCCCCCAGGCCGCCAGTTGCCCATCCCTGGCCTATATGCTATCATGGTAGCAGGCGCTTCTTTATTAACATGTCGGCCACCAAAATACTCTTACCTTGACTTGATGTCGCTGGAATTGGGTCAGGATGTTCTTCGGTTGGGCCCTTTCCTCCAACAAAATGCTTGCTACATATGTACGTGAATTTGGTAACTTTTTCCGGGTTGAACTGTTGTGTAGGCTGACCGCCCCGGTGTACCCAGCGCACACATTTCTCCTTGGCAGTCTTGAAGAAAACATCCTTCATATGCGGCCGATCAGCGTAACTCGAGTCGCTGTTGCACGTTCCATAGCAACAATGTTTAAAAACCATGGTCTTAGATTTGGAAAAAGCAGTCGTTTACCAAGTAAAACCAAGGCTAACGCACGTCTCTTTTACAGCGAAACAGCGGCGGGTTTCGGGAGTTTGCCCCACTGCGTACCACGTGATGTGACGTCATCGTGACGTTACGTTTCTAAAAATAGCTCGCTCGCAGTACGCTATTGCAAGTGCGGTATTTCCCCCACAGACCACCAGGGCGGCCGAGAAAACCTTTGTTCGACCTGAAATGACTCATTTAATCATCCAAAACGGTATGGAACACATTAATTAACTGAAAAATTTTGCATAGTATGCCTTTAAACAAGCCGGTACCTTTGGGCTGGTGGTAACAGTCTGTATTGATAATTCAGAACCTGGTCAGGTTTAGAGTCCATGGTATCAGTGTTAGATGTGACATGAAGCAACAGGTTGTTGTATCTCATCATATTATTGTTATGTTTTCAGCCACGTGGGATAAGATCTGACTGTATGTTGAAAGCCACATGAAGTGTGAGGTTTTTACAGGCATTAAGGAACTGCCCCCATCGCAGCAGGGTGCCGACACTGCTATATACCAAGCTCTTATCTTCCTCCTCTACGCACTGTTAGTCAACAGCAGCACCAGAGAGGAGAAGATCTCTTTATCCGTGGGTCCTACACTGGGGGAGAAAGCCACTGTGGACCCGCGTGGGGTTCAGGGACCCACAAACATGCAGGGTTGGCCAAGCTAAGTGCAGTCTGCTTTCTGTGAATAGAAATCAAAGCAGTGGCGGTCTTCTCTGAGCTGTGCAGGAGAAGCTGACCGGGGAGCGGACCCACACTCCTGCAGGACTGCATAGATCCCCAGGCTGCTACTAGCAGCTAATGCTTACTGCTACAAACTTTCTACTACTGCCCTGTTGTTGTTATTGTTGTTATTATGTAACAACATGGAAATTTTGGTGAGACAACAGCTCAAACTTCATATATAATGGACCGACACAAATCAAATATATCCATAGAAAAACAAACAATTAGCAAGTCATAGAGAAGACCCAAAAAATGCAAAAACACCTTAAAATAAAATAAAAAGCTAAGTTATGCTGCACAGCAGAGGAGAAAGACGTATCAGAAAGGGAAAATTACTGTGCAATTGGTAATAGATAATAAGTCATATTCAGATAAAGATAAAATGTATAGGTTAACTGTACCAAACACTTGCTGATAAGCTAAAAGCATGTGAATAGTCCACAGTATCTGATCAAATTTAAATGTTCTATTCAAAATAGACAGGTAGCAGTCAGTTTACAGAGTGATGAGAGACAATTGCATGCATTTATCAGACAAGATGCTACCTGAGAGCTTAACAAGTGTGCAAATAGCCATTAGCAAAAATGTAAATGTTCAAGTTAAAATCAAAAAGCACCAACAGACACATTCAGGAGTTCAGCTCGTAGCTCTGCAGCCGTAAGATGATGATGAATGACAGATCTGACAGAAGACAGAGCAACACATTTATTTTGTTTCTCCTGCAGAGCTTCAGTCAGATTGATTTATGAATGTTGCAGCCAGGATAAAAAAGTTTGTTAGAATCACTTTGTGCTTCATTGAACCCCATCATTCCTTACAATGTCACATCTCACACAGAAGCTGAAGAACATCACATCACTTAATACATCATCATGTAACGCGTCTGTAGTCTGCAACAACAATTTGATGGCAGAAGTGTTCCTGCACAGAGAAATCCTGATCTCTGCTGGAGAAGCCCTGGACTCTGGATCTGCTGCTCCATCTACCATCCAGGAGCTGAGCATTGAGACAGCCTGTATGCAACTAAAAATCAACTGCCTAACACTTGGAGACTTACAGGATGTAGCATCTGGGTAGCAGATATTCTAAAATTCAAACCCTGTGTGTTGAGTTTGAGGAAATGCAGTGGTAAAGTGGAGCAAGAGGACGACGGGAACCCCATAATGGATCCCTTCTCCAACCATCCCAGCACAGCGCTGATGTCAGGGTCATGACTACAAACCTGCACCATCACAGCAGAGTGACAAAACAGAGGAGGAAACACTAAATTCAGCAGCTCCATTCAGACTCAACAGCCTTCACAACCAAGACCCAGGCATTAACAGGGCGGCGGGATCCACGTTCACATGTCTTGCTCCATCCCTGTGAATCATAGTCCAGTAAAAGGGATCCAACGCCAAGATACACCAACCCCCCAATTTTTTATTTTTAATATTACTAAGTGCACATTTGAATTCTAAAAATTCTTTCATTTGATGCAGTGGCCTGGGCTGGACTGGGACTCATTTTCAGCCCTGGAGTTTCATGCCTCAGACCCACTAAACATAACTACCTATTATTATTTTCAAAATATGCAGATTTATTTCATATTTCCTCCTAATTACGTTCACATCTGGGCTTTGTGTTTTTACAATCTTTCTTTTAATGATGTAAAAATATGTAAGGTGTCACTGACATTGCCTGTGTATATAAAGCAGGCAGAATAGAACCAATGCTTGTTTTGCACACACAGCTGAGCTGATATCCACATAGTGATGTCTGAAACCCCTTAAACATCCATTAATGTCAGAATTGTTATTTTGCTACTTTCTACCATCTACCATAGAAAGTACTCCTGGGTCAATGTGAGCTTCTGAGCTTTCTGTGTCTCTGCTCTGTCTTCTCTAACATAGAAAGTACTCCTGGGTCAATGTGAGCTTCTGAGCTTTCTGTGTCTCTGCTCTGTCTTCTCTAACATAGAAAGTACTCCTGGGTCAATGTGAGCTTCTGAGCTTTCTGTGTCTCTGCTCTGTCTTCTCTAAGCCCCAGTGGGTGGAGGCAGATGAGCGTTCACACTGAGCCTGGTTCTGGTTCTGCTGGAGGTTCTCCTCCCTGTTAAAGGGGAGTTTTCCTCTCCACTGTCGCTTCATGCATGCTCAGTATGAGGGATTGCCACAGCTCGTGGTAATGAACTGGCAGGGTGGTTGCAGGCAAAGTTGAACTGCGTTCCTGAACAATTTCACTGTCATTTCACGTTTCAAATCATGCTCATTTTATTGAAAAAGCTGCCAGCTTCCCTCTTTGGTTCTAGCTTTCTCCACCATGCTACCTGCTCTTTCTCCTCGCCATCTTTCAAACATCGTTAACCGAGAACGCTGACCTGTTACGTCACAAAAAGAGCTTCCAGTGGAGGCGGAGGCAGCCTAGGGACAGCAGGGACCTCTGTCCCCAGAGTACCATGACTGAACAGCGGCCCAGATATAAGAGCGGGTCTGGGCCCGACGTGGCAGCAGCATGTATCAGCTATGCAGTCCAACAACCAATAAGCACATCTTGTCCCTTAAAACACATCCTGCCTCATTTGCATAATCAGGCACAACTGCATACATAAATGTCAAAAGGACATGCAGAAATAAATAGCGCTGTAGAAATTAAATATGGTTAAAAATAATAAAACAGACAAAAATGTTAAAAGATATACAGAAATAAATACATAAAAAGTAAGAAATTAATAAAGTTGAAAACAAGGGTGAATAACAAGGTAAATAAATGAAAAAGGTGAATAAAGAAGCTAATTTAAAAATATACACATTTGTCTTATTGTATAATTTAATTACTTAGTAAAATTAATTTGCTGCATTTTGTGCATTTAAATGTATGCTTATTTATTTATGTATTGAGCATCCATATATATATATATATATATATATATCAGATGAAGATCACCTCTCAGACAGCACACAGCCACTGCTGGCTCTCCAGCTCCCTCATGTATCAACGTAGACTGCTGCTCAGATGTTAAACTGAAAACATGCAGCCCTCACCCAGAGTCACTCTTTATTAACTGTAAACCCTTTTATTCTCCAAGGGAGTTCTCGTTTATTGTGGTTGGAGCCTAAACGAGCCTCACACAGACGGTTTGGAGCCCCAGGCAGTGTCTCTGATGAGCACCTTACAGCTAGGGTAGCCAGCTTCTCTGCTGTCAAATACCCCCCCCCCCCCCCCCCCTTCCATACTGCCCCTTCTTACCCATTTTTCCTGTTTTCGCTGAATAGTGCCTTTTCTGTTAGAGATTGTAGTTTCTGCTTTGGTAACACTTATTCTCTTTTTTTTTTTGGGGGGGGGGGGGGGCTTTGGAATCTGAGGACGAATTCCTTGTTTGTACCACAAACTTGCAGCGTAAAGTTGATTGTGGTTCTGAAATAAAGTCTGGTTGAGCTAGAGCTCCGACTTAAAGGTAGAGCAGCCTGAAGCCCTGAATTTCTGCTCTGCTGGAGCTTAAATGGAGCTTAAGGAAGTTGTAGCACTTCATATTTCAGAGCTTCTTTGACTTCGCGCCTGTCCTCTGGCCATTACCTTCGATCATGGCGTTAATAATGAAACAGGTGCTTTTCTTTTGTTGCCCATCTGTCTTATTTGCTATTCAGCCACTTAAGGTCGTTTCGCTGAACTCATATTAGATACTGGGTCTGGTGGGCATTAATATTGGATGAAGTGGGAACATAATAACGTGAGCTCCTCTGACTGAAGGCAACTCTTAATGTCTTTCTCTGGGGCTCTGCAGGAATATTAATTACTGGCACAGTATTATGGATATTACAATAATTTCACATAATGCAGCTTCTTGAGGCAATCTGCAGAAAGATGTTAAACAGGTTCAAGGTGCTTCTGATGATGACGAGACTTATGAGACACTGCTTTTGCTCTTTTCTGGATGTTCTGCAATGTTTTGATATATGAAAAAACTATTTAAACCTTGATTTGATTGACTGCACCTTCTCTGACTCCTGAACCCCAGGTATTAAAAGTTCAACTCCTTCTTCTGCCTCTTCTTCCGATCAGCTCATTGGATCCCAGGGATTTAGGTGATAGATAATTTGGACCCAGGACCCGTCAGCCTCAGGTTCCTGCCTCTTCTCTGGGTCACAACGTGGCCGAGGCCTCATTAAAAAGGCATTAGCCTCCTCTCGCTCCATGATGGGTGCTGTGTCCAGCTCATCCACTGCCGCAGGGATCCATTTAAACGTGGCAACAGGAGAAGATGAGGAAGCAGCGATAGGGAAGCAGATGGTGGCAGAGGGAGAAACAGGAGGTGGAGAGAGAGAAATGGAACAATTGGATCTAAGGATGGAGCCACGGTCCTGAAGTCCAAGGGCCAGATGTTAGCACAATGTCCTCTGACAGTTCATTGACTGGTATTTAATCTGATAGGAAGTGATGAAAACCACTCAGGTTTCATGTTAGGGTGCTGGGATGAGGCGGAGTCAGAGGATTAGTAGAGCAGTCAGTAGTTGCTGCTCATCTCCAGTAAAGACTGAGACTAAAGGGGAAGAAGGTTTGAGCAGAACCAGAAAGCTGAGCAGATCATCTATAAGACAAACACAAAAGTTAAAAACATTCTGGGTTCTCCAACCGAAAGCTAAAACCTTGACCTACGTCCAGGTCCGATTGGTTCTGTGTGTGGCTGAATGATAATCAGAAAAGCAACGCACAACATTTCCCAGGAAGTGAGCAGTGAAACCAAAGCAGAGGAGTAAAACAGAGGACAATAGAAAGCTGTTAATGTTGATCAGCAGTTAGAACGTCAGGAATGTGTTCTCCTTACAGTGATGGAGGGAAGAACTGGTAGAAAACCTCAGATCAAACATGTGGGACAATGCTTTAGCAAACCAGCCAATCACAACGCTCAGGCTGTTGTGCAAACCAGCCAATCACAACGCTCAGGCTGTTGTGCAAACCAGCCAATCACAACGCTCAGGCTGTTGGGAGGATGTGTTGATGAGGAGGAGTCGGTTAGAGGAGGCTTCAGCACGGACTGACCAACCCTGCTGCAGCGCAGGAACAGATGGAGTGAATCAGACGGTGGCCACAGGTGATTGAGTCTGTGTCCAGGTGAGCTGACCTGCAGGTGAGAACGGGGAGAGGAAACACTGCTGCTCCCACAGACAGGCAGCAGGCTGACAGGGAGACAGATTCACACTGATTCCCCTCTGCAGTCGCTGGAATCCAAATGAAATGAAGCTGTTGCTCTCCTCTGGGGCTTTTTGTCTCGTTGGAGACGCTTCAGTCTGGTCTCTGCTGAGTCTTCCTCCTTTCTCTGACAGTTAATGAGACTTTTGATGCTTTCTGTGTTTCTCAAGTTTTGGCATAAAGACTTTTTTCTGCTTTGCACAGTGAAAGTCTCTGCAGAGAACAGTCTGCAGCAGATCACATCTGTTGTTTACCCGCTCACATTAGTGGAATAAAGAAGAAGCTGTATTATTGTGAACATTCTCAGCACTCCCACATGCTGTCATGCCGTCTGAAAGGACAGTTCACACATCTCTGGTCTGACTCAGAGTGGAAACGCTGAACACTGCGTTCCTGTTCGGTGTGACCATGAAGAGCACTAGCAGTGATGAACTCTGAGCCAAAGCTGCTTCAGCTTTACTTTCAGAGGTGAGCTGTAGCCCGAGCCACCGTCCTTCCAGACAGGCCACATCTGCTGGTGATGTGTCAACATCTGGACTCTTTCTACGACACATTTTACACTAGCTTTGGCCTGATTACAGTTTTCAACGCCTCTGTTCTCATGTCTTTTCGGCACTGACTTCATAATGCATTGATAAGGGCGAAGCCACAGCGCTAGAGCATGTGAGCCATGTTCAGAGACGTCAGTCCCCACGATTCTTCCCCCTCTCTCTCAACCTTGTTTCCTGTCATTAGAAAAATGCACAAACCTGTGCCTTCCATGGCTCTCCACGGTCAGGAGCACGGCACCTCCTAGCTTTACCACAGAGTACTGTTCATTCAGCCTCGCAATATCGTCATTTAAGGCGAGGCAAGTTTATTTATAAAGTACTTTTCAGTAACAAGATAATTCAAAGTGCTGCACATGACCAGAAAAACATTACTGTCATGATTTGGGCTTTGGTTTATGGAATAGTTTGGCTTTTATTGTGGTTTGATTTTGTACTTTGTTTTATGTTATCAGTTCTTCTGGCCTGCTCCCATCACTTCTGTCACCATCCTTTATTCAGTTCACCTGCCAGCATTCTTTCACCTCTTAGTCATCATCCAATCAGCTTCAGTTTTCTTCAAGTCACTTCCCTTCCCCTGATTAGCTCCACCCATTCCAGTAATTAGTTTCACTCCATTCACCTGATCACTCTCCTACTTATACCTGCCTCTGCCAGATCAATTCAAGCCTGTTGGTGAGTCTAATCCAACGTATTCTGTTCTGCTTGCTCTGTTGATACTGACCCAGTTTTTCCTGCCTGTTCCTGCCTGTTAACCTGCCTGTTAACCTGCGTGTTAACCTGTGTACCAGACCTAGCCATTTTTTGGATTTTCTGAGCTTGCCTGATCTCTGCCTGTTTTACCTGCCCGCCTGTGTACCAACCCTGGACTGTTTATCAACCACGAGCTTTGTCTTGCCCTGACCGTTATTTCTGCCTGCTTGTTAAATCCCGGTTCCTGCTCCCGACCTTTTGTTTAAATAAACCTTCTTTCATTTGATCCTCTTGTCTGGCTGAATACTGGGTCCTCTGTCTTGTGCTCATGACAATTACAGACAAACATTACAGCAACAACCAGACTTCTTTCATGCATTAACAAACATATGGAAAGACTTCATTGTTTCTATTAATAATAAGAAATAAGCTACGTATATTCTTGAGGATTTCTTATGTAAAGTGATTTTGTCAAACCTTTCCAAAGCTACAAATAGAATATCTTCATATTTTGATTTAAAACACCTGAAGGGAACTTCATTTTGTTTGGATGAGTCCTTTTTTTTATTCTACTCCAGAAAGTTTCAACAAACTTTCAGCATCAAGAGGAAGTTGTTAAGAAAAGCTGGACAGTAATGAAACAACAGCTTTGCAGACATTTTGCTGATGCCTGTGGAATTTTACATTCCAATTAATAATGAAAGTCCCCCACAGCCTCCATGATCCACATTCGTCTTACACAGAAACTGTTTTTAATTCCTGCTCCAAGGGTATGAGGCTCCCATGAGAACGCTTCTCCAACAAGTCATTACAAAACAAGGTCAGGAAGAGTTTAGAGCCCAGCAGCTCCGGCAGGATTCTCTCAAATAGGATTTGCTTTGTGTCTGGGAACTTAACTGGAAACCAGTGGCAAAGTCAGGGTGGCTTGGTAATATATTACAATAAATTACTGAAAGGAACTGTTCTCCAGTTTTGCATTACATTAAAATGACTGTTGTCAGTTCAGCTTTTAACTTTTTGCTCTCTCTCTCTTTTTTCTTCATAGAAGGTACACCTGGTCTGGTGTTCTGTTAGCTGTGACATCATCAGGGGAGGCAGATCATCCACTATTACCATCTAACATAGAAAGTACTCCTGGGTCAAGGTGAGCTTCTGAGCTTTCTGTGTCTCTGCTCTGTCTTCTCTACCATAGAAAGTACTCCTGGGTCAATGTGAGCTTCTGAGCTTTCTGTGTCTCTGCTCTGTCTTCTCTAACATAGAAAGTACTCCTGGGTCAATGTGAGCTTCTGAGCTTTCTGTGTCTCTGCTCTGTCTTCTCTAAGCCCCAGTGGGTGGAGGCAGATGAGCGTTCACACTGAGCCTGGTTCTGGTTCTGCTGGAGGTTCTCCTCCCTGTTAAAGGGGAGTTTTCCTCTCCACTGTCACTTCATGCATGCTCAGTATGAGGGATTGCTGCAAAGCCATCAACAATGCAGACGACTGTCCACTGTAGCTCTACGGTTCTCCAGGAGTGAATGCTGCTTGGAGAGACTTGATGCAACCAACTGGTTCCCTTATATAGGAAATTTTTGACCAATCTGTATAATATGATTGATTTTGACTTTGTAAAGAGCCTCGAGATGACATGTTTCATGAATTGGCACAATGTAAATAAAATTGAATTGAATTGAATTTCTGCTTCCTTCACTTCATACATTGTTAACCTGTTTAGTTTGCAGGCTGTAACACACAAATGCAACTTGCAAAACTTGAAAATCCACAAAGTAAAATTCTCCAAAATCCCCAAAAAGACATTCAAAAACCTGACAAAAGCATGCATTTACAAAGCATGCAAAACTACCTGAATCTATATATAGACATATATATCTACAGATATCTATATATATATACAAAGAGGAGGAGCCTTTCCTTCTCATCAGCAGGTCTGTGTTGCAGCTTCACCCAAACTTTATCTGGACCTCTGATGATGCAGCCTGTTGCTGCATCCTCATCCCGAGACTGCTATAGCTGCTGTTTCTCGCAGTAAATGAGACACTTTCACATGACCTTCATCCCAACATGCAGCTGACCTGCTTCCACAGATCCAGCGTGTGGAAATGACCTACTGCGAGGGCATCCATCAAACCTCGCCCCAAACACCATGGTGGCTGTCACCAGCGTCTGCACACACACTTTATTTATCCATGCAGGGATGCCAAATGCAACAAGGTCACCTCACTTCATCTCACTGAGCCAAAGGTTCCTGCTCTGTGTTTCAGCAAAGCAGAGCCAGATATTCCTGCAGCACCGCTTCTGCAGCCAGTTCAACCAAACCCAGTCAGATTTATTCCCAGATAATCAAACACATTCCTGGAAGAGTTGGGACAAGGCAAACTTAACACCACTTCAGACTTTACCGTGTAAACGTTGTTGTTTTTGGCCCCAAAGGTGTAGGAAAGTCAGCTAGACTCAGAGAGACAGAAACATATAAAACACGGCAGAAAAGTTTGGACTCAGATGTAAATTCTAACATCAAGTTTCACTAAATCAGCCTGATTGGATCATTAAATTATGTTTTTTATTTTTTATTTATTTATTTATTTATTTTTTTTAGTTTTAAATGATAAGGGCGAAAATTATTTTCTGTCAGACCAGGAGCCAGAAAACCTACTGCATGTTTGTTTTTCAGAACTGAAAACTAAGGGAGACAGAGATGTTTCTTCTGTGACTCTGGACTTCCCTTCCTCTGACTCTGAGACCAGAAAACTCAGTGGTTTCCTTTAAAGTCCGGCTAAAACGCATCTTATGAAATCTGCTTGGGGTTCATTTTGTCTTTGTTTCTATCTTCTGTTGTAAAGGACTTTGTGATTTTTATTTTGAGAGGTGCTATATGAATAAAGTTTGACTTACTTTTTCAGCAAGCTAGAATGTTCTGGTGTTTTATTTCCCGGTCCTTGGACCAGAACCAGGATAACGGATCATGCTGATATTATGCAACGGATCTGTAAGTGGGATTAAACATTTCTGTAACAAGAAAAACACAGAGGTGTTGATGTAGGGTTAGGGTAACGATAGGAACTGTGGCCTGGTGTCTGATGTATCAACCAGAGGGATCATATTTCTCCAATTTTAGCTTCCCTTCATTGGCTTCCTGTTAAATCAAGAATAGAATTTAAAATTCTCCTTCTAACGTATAAAGCCCTTAATAATCAAGCTCCATCATATATCAGAGCTCTGATTACCCCGTATGTTCCTAACAGAGCACTTCGCTGTCAGACTGCAGGTCTGCTGGTGGTTCCTAGAGTCTCTAAAAGTAGAATGGGAGGCAGATCCTTTAGCTATCAGGCTCCTCTCCTGTGGAACCAACTCCCAGTTTTGGTCCGTGAGGCAGACACCCCGTCTACTTTTAAGACTAATCTTAAAACTTTCCTTTGTGACAAAGCTTCTAGTCAGAGTGGCTCATGTTACCCTGAGCTACCTCTATAGTTATGCTGCTATAGGCTTAGGCTGCTGGAGGACATCAGGGTCTATTTCTCTCTCTCTGCTGAGTTCTATTGTTCTCCAGTTTTGCATTGCATTGAAATGACTGTTGTTATTTCAGCTTTTAACTTTTTGCTCTCTCTCTTTTTTCTTCATAGTAGGTACACCTGGGCCATTTCTCAATTCACGAGAACGCGAGTCCGTACTCGGTTCTCGTCAAATCTGTTCTCGGTAAGAACACAGGAAGATCGGACTTGACGAGAACGCGAGAACGCGAGCACGCAGCACGTATTGTGCATTGGAACAGAAGTATACTCGTGACGTCATCACACCCGCAGCTCTTGAGCATTCCTTTAACGTTCAAAACTATTTATACACTACAACACATGTGTCAAACTCAAGGCCCGCGGGCCACATGTGGCCCTTTACATCATTTTATGTGGCCCTCTCCCCCCCAGCACTATTTTACAAGCTCATTGATAGACTTAAAATAGGTTTTGAGCACAAATTGGTTTCATGAACGATGGGAAAACGAATATCTGTTTGTACTTCAAGGTGAAAAACCAGTATGTCTTTTGTGTTCTGGGACAGTGTCCGTTGTGAAAGAATACAATATACGTCGGCATTTTGAAACCAAACACGGAGCTAAGTACGCAAAATTTAGCCTTTAAGAAAAACAAAAAATTGCAGCAGATTAAAGAGGCAGGTTGCAATTGCAGCAGAAATTGTTTACAAAAGCCACAGCCAAAAATGTGCAGCGGTGATAGCAAGCTTTATTGTGGCTGAAGAAATCGGCAAGTTTCAAAATCTTTTTCGGAGGATGCTTTTTTGAAGCAGTGTATGCTAAAGGTGTGTGAGCAGGTGTGCCTTGACAAAGTACAGACTTTTCAAAATGTCTGTTTGTCAAGAAATACCATCGCGGAACGAGTTAAGGGTAGCCGGAAATTTAACGACACAGCTGGCCGAAGAAATGGGCAGCTGTCTGGCTTTTTCATTAGCTGTGGATGAAAGCACAGACGACGTGGATACAGCGCATTTGTCCATTTTTATTAGAGGGGTGAAGCCAGACCTGTCTGTAACTGAGGAGCTCCTGGATATAGTGGCGCTGCATGGAACCACAACTGGTCGAGACATATTTGATGCAGTGGAGAAGTCTGTCTGTAAAAATAAATTGCCGTGGGAAAGGTTGGTGGGACTAACTAACTACAGACCATGCACCTGCGATGTGTGGAAGAAAAACAGGCTTGGTTGGACTAATGAAAGAAACAATGCAAAAAAGCAACAATCAGATGCCGCTCATCACGTATCATTACATAAAGTTTGTACTTTATGTAATGTTTTATATTCTGTGTCAAAGAAAGGCATCTAAGCAGATGTATTTTATGTTTGTGTTTGTTTAGTTTTCACGGTGTAAATTCAGTATGAATCCAGTAAATGAAAACAACTGCACCCGTCGAGGCTCTCCGTTTCTTCTTTGGTCTGAGGGACTGCTACAACATCTTTGCCAATCCTTTCACCGCCGATGTCTGCAGTGCGCCCCACCGCCTTCAGATGGAGTTAATTGAGCTTCAAAGCGACAGTGGCCTGAAAGCAAAGTTCTGTGATGTTTCAATCGAGGACTTTTACCATCTACTGCCCCCTGATTTGATGCCACAGCTTCGACTCCATGCAGCCCGTGTTTTGTCCATGTTTGGAAGCACCAAACATGGACAAAACATGTTTTGTGTTTATTTACAGAACACAGCTGGTGAATGAGGATGTGTGTGAGTTGGTGACAGGGTGAAGAGGGATCAGCTTTGAGTTCAAGGACAGGCAACATCACCTAATTGTTTTGTTACATGGTCGTTGTGAAGTTTAGAGTTAATATCAAAACTTGTTTAAGTTCTTTCTCTGCTTATCTTTACACACTGATTTAAGTATTGTAATGTTTAAACTGAGCAGTAATTTTACATCCATGCAAACTGAAATGTAATATTTAACACTTGAATACATAAAATCAGTTATTTAACAATATGAGGTGTTGTTTAATTTATTTTTAACATCTTTAGAGCAACTTTAGACGCGTTCCTTCTCTAACACACCTGGATCATTGCCTCATTCATAGGCCTGCTGTAGAGGCCTATGAATGAGGCCTAATGAAAGAATTCAACCTTTTGTCTGGGGTATGTTTTTAGCAGGGACGCATCTAAAAGTTGCAGTCTGAAGGACTGCACTTGGGCATTCCTGATTTATACAGTCAATGTGGCCCGTTGAGGGTGGCCAATATGCTGAAGTGGCCCTTGGTGAAATTGAGTTTGACACCCCTGCACTACAACATCATATCTTATTGAAAACGTTTTTTTTATTAATTTCTAAAAAGTCTAATAAAATATCTAAAAAGATTACAGAACTGTGGGTATAAAACCAGCAATAGCGTGAATTTCTTTGTGGGGAGTTGTAATTGTTGTAGTTGCGGAGGCGATTGAATCTTCTTTAAAAATCAGCACTTTGTAGAAGCAAAATGAGCGATACGAGCAATATTGCTGTTGCTTCGGTCGTTGGTCAGCTTTACCAGCAGGCTGAAGAGGAGGTGATGCAGTTGAAGAGGAAAATCCGAGCAAGGAGAAGATTGATGCAGCAGAGGAGGCTCAGAAGGCAGGCTTTGCTCACCCATCTATTGCCAACTGGTAGGCATTTTAAGATTGACAGCCTATTTCCTACTTTTATCTTTAAAAAAAACATTGAGGAGGGGATTAAAAACGTGATCAGGTTGAAATTGTGACTATTTTTCTATAAATAATTAAAATGAAGACCCAATTTTAAAATTAGTAACAGTATGGTTAAGCTACTTACTGATTAAGAAAGGAAAAAACATATTTTTATGTCTGTCCACCTTTACAGTGATTAATCTATAAATTATGTGCAGTTAGTTCAGCCCATTTTTCAGTGAAATGGTAAAAATACCAGAGAAGGGAAGCCATTTGCTACATTTACTATACATTTTACCTTTTCTTTCTTGAGAACTATAATAATCTGCATGTTAAGCAGTTATAGTTTTATGGTGTGAAAAGGTGAGAATTGAAAAAACAATTATGGTAACATTTGGCATTTTTTATTTACAGGAATAAACAGAAACAAAATATGTGAGGATAAACACTTCTGTGCCGATCCTCCAAATATTTTTTAATGAAGGGGACCTGAAACCAGCCTTCAGGCTAAACAGGGCCACCATCGTCCTCCTCCTTCAGCTGCTGCCCATCCAGGAGGTCCATGGATGGCCACAGGAGATAGAGGTGCTGGTGACCCTCTGCTCTCTGGCCTGTGGTGCATCCTATAGGAAAACAGCTTGCCAGTAAGATCTCTTACCTTCTTGTCCTTAAATAGAGCCAACAATGACACACAATTGATACATAGATGATAGAAGTGAAATAGAATATTAAGACATATCAGCATATTACCTAAATTACAAGTTAATTTTATATTTGGTACAGGTCAAGTGGAGGCACGCTACAACAGGCACCACACCAAGGCTGATAAACATCATTGAGCGTGCCTTTGGTGGTCTGAAGACACGGTGGCTTTCCATCTTCTTCAGGGTGCTGGAGGTCCGCCTGACGTTTGCCCCAAAAGTAATCGCCGCCTGCTGCATCCTCCACAATATTAGTATAGCAGCAGGTGACCAGGTAGATGAGGAGGTTGACCCAGAGGAGGATGACCATCCGGCAGCTGAAGACAGGGAGCTGCTCCAGCTCCAGCATGTTTAAGTGAACATGACTACACCTGACCTAATGTAAATCAGCTGGAGTCATGTTCACATGCTGCTTCATTTCATTTTTTTCACCACCTGTGAAAAAACATTAAATAATCGTTAAATAATTTCCATTCCAACTATTTTTAATTGTAAGTTTATAGGCATTGTCTGTTTGTATAAGATCTTAATGGGTTATTTTGTTGTTTTAAACCATGTTAGTAACTGTTAATAATTTGTTGAATATATTACACCTTCATTCTTTTCCAAAGATTAAACATTTGTATAAAATAAATGTCTGTTTTTTTTCATATACTATTATTACTATTGTTTTCTTTCCCTCTTTCTCCTCTCAATTATTCGTGTCCTGACTCAGAAGAAACTCACTTAGATAGGAAAACATTTGTAGATTTTATTTATTTATTTATTTATTTATATCCTGCTGTTGTCCTTGGCAGACATTTACAATTTATTTCAGCAAGTATTGAGTTAATAAAGCAACACACGTCAGTCAGATAAACACAAAACAAATAAATCATAACCAGCGGTATTATGCACACTACTTTTTTTAATTACGCACTAACTCTGTAAACAGGCCACATAGGGAAACTTACAAGTCTGCTCTGATGCATGCTCGATAAAGAGGGCGGGGCGAGAACAACATCCGGGGATTCGGCGCGTTCTCGGCAATTGGAACAGTGCTCGGTCTGAGGCTGATGACGTGTCACGAGCACACGAGACCACTCAAGAATGCATATTGATTATAAATACTTGTGGTATAGTGCCAGGAAGAATCAGAATGAAAAAAATCACCTGTATCAGTGTAGGGTTTGATTAGTTTTGGTTTCAAATCTGTTTTTTGGGTAAAATTTTAAATGTTGTTCAAAAAATGTATGAAGCATACATTTTATGTTCTCTGTCGTTTTTCTCTTCATAGAAGGTACACCTGGTCTGACATTCTGTTAGCTGTGACATCATCAGGGGATCCACTGTCGCTTCATGCATGCTCAGTATGAGGGATTGCTGGAAAGCCATCAACAATGCAGACGACTGTCCCTGTAGCTCTACGCTTCTCCAGGAGTGAATGCTGCTTGTCGGGACTTTGAAGCAATCAACTGGTTTCCTTATATAGGACATTTTTGACCAATCTGTATAATCTGATTCATTTTGACTTTGTAAAATGCCTCGAGATGACATGTTTCATGAATTGGCGATATATAAATATAATATAATTGAATTGAATCCTTCCAAGGATTTTGAAAGAACGCCCGACCCTGGAAAAACTCATAATACAAGCTGAAGCTCTGGGCGACGTCACCCGGATAAGAAAGTAGAAGAGAGTATTGAAAGAGGATTACATTCGTCTGTTGAACGAATGTAATCCCTGACTTGTTATCAGGGCATCAACCCTCCAGACCACTCAGGTCTTCTGGCTCCAGCCTGCTCTGCAGAACCAGAACCAGAACCAGACATGGAGAAGCAGCATTTAGTTCATATGCTCCACTGATCTGGAACAAACTTCCAGAAAACTGTAAAAGTTCTGAAAGCCTGAGTTCCTTTAAATCAAAGTTAAAAACACATTTGTTTAAAATTGCCTTTGACTGTTCTAGTTAAACTGTTTTTAATGTTCTTTTTTGTTTCTACATTCTTTTCCTTCTTGCTTTTATTCTGTTTTATTTTCCTATATTTTAATCATGTAAAGCACTTTGCATTGTCTCTGTACTGAATTGTGCTATAGAAATAAATTTGCCTTGCCTTGCCTTGCCTTGCCTTGCCTTGCCTTGCCTTGCCTTGCCTTGCCTTGCCTTGCTGGTAGTCGTCAGCCTCTCCGCCGTCTGTTCCTTCCTGTCTGTGAGGCCGGATCGGTGTGAGTCAGGTAGAACCCTCATGTTATCAGACACCTGCTCATTTTCTGTGGACCGGGACCAGAACCTCTCAGCACCGTCAGCTCCTTCAAAGCAGGACTAAACCTTTTTGTTACTGCAGCTTCCCAGCTGCTAGACAAGAAGAAACTTATCAACTCAACTATTTTTTATTTTCTTTCCTTGTAAAATTTCTCAGTTCTGTTTGAAACACATTTCTGGTCTTTTTCAGCTCATAATTGGCTCTAATGTTGTTTTTTCTGTAAAACTCTTTTAATCATCCCCGTATAAATGATGTTTTAGAATAAACGATTCTTGAGCCCCTCAGTGATCCAGTCTGAGGTAGAAGCTTTGAAGGAACCTTAAACCTTGACAGGGAGGTTGGCGGGGAACATTCGGTGGACTCGCAGCAGCTCTGTGATAAATGCAGTGAAACTTTCTGCAATCTCAACTCTTTATTAACTGGTCAAAGACACGACCTCATTTAACCGCCTGGAGTTTCATTCTTCCTCCCTGCGCTGTCCCTCCGTTAGCTGCAGCAGCTCCTGGGAGAGCAAGAACTTGATGCAATAATCTTGAATGCACAGTGACAAGAAATATGAGTTTTTAATAAACAACAAAGAGAGCACAATGCAGCCAGGAGCTGCCGGCGGTGTGCAGAACGTGTCTTGATCCGTGTTACACCGTGGAGTTTCTGAATTCTGCTGCTGAGACGAGTAAATAAATCTTTATTACCTCTATTCCGCCACAGACACACTCAGCTGTGCCATATGAGCAGCCGCTCATCAGGGACTGACAATAAGAACATCAGCAAGGTCAAAGATCCAGCTCTTTATTCATCATGACTCTGAAAGCTGGAGAACATTTTATGTGAAAATCATAATTGATCCATTTCTGCTGTAGAGCTGCAAAGATTCCCTGAGCTTCACGTCGTTCCTGACCAGTTGGTTTCTCTGCCGTCCTGCAGACTGGCAGAGCTGTCCAAACTTTCCTCCGTGATCAGGTCCAAGCTGACAGCACACGCTTTCCTTTCATTACCTCCACCTGTTCCACTCAGCATCTTTGACTCGTCTCCACAGAGCTTTACAGCTGATCAATACTCTGGGAGAGATCCTGCTCTCCGGGGTCATTCCTGCAGCACAGCTCAGCGCTTCCGCAAATTACTTTTTACTTGTCTCTTATTAGTACTTGTGTGGTTTTATGCAGCTTTATTCCTTTACCTTTGATTTTCCTCCCATTTCCTGATGTCACACAGTCAGATGTCTGGAAGTTTGTTTGTTTTTTGTGAATTTCTACCTCAAAGGCACGTTTGTCTTAAAACGCTTCAATCAGGACGATCGCAGCTGTCTCGCTTTAGAAAAAACAACTTTAATTAGACTAATTAATCACTGAGTTTATGGAATAGGAAGTTCCTTTGTTTGCCAGAGGAGTTGTTGCAGAGACCTAAGACCCTGGGGGGTTTGGCCCTTCCTAACGTGAGCTTTTATTACTGAGCTTCTATCCTTAGGGTAATTCAGCTTTGGATCTCTTGGAGATGGTGCCAGTTCCTCCCATAAGGCTGAGTATGGAGATGTTTTTTGCTAAAACCGCTTCCTTGACTGCTCTCATTCCTGCTCCTCTCAGCTTTTCTCTCTCCCCTTATTACAACAATATCTTAGTTAAATCCACTTTTAAAATTTGGGTTAGGGTTAGGCTTCTCTTTCCTTGCGCCTTCTTCAACTAACTCTTTTTTGCATCCTTGTTTAATTGATGGAGCTTTTTCTTTGTGCTCTGACTACGGTATAAAGGCATTTAGGGTGTCCTAAATTGCTGTTTCATTTGCATCCTTCCAGCAACTCTCCGAGAAATTCCTTTTGCCTAGACACCATTTTTTAGGTATCCTCAAGTTCGTAGTTTCATCTGCAATCTCGACCCCAATTTGCCAAGTCTCCCTGAGGCCTCTCTAATTGATTCCTTTTAAACTCCATTTTCTACCACTAAGGGTGCTATTTCACGTTTATACAATTATACATACTCAATGGGAGGAGGATCTGGGGGAAGAGATCTCGGAGGAGCAGTGGGATGCCATTTTGCGTGGGGTTCACTTCTCATCTATTTGTGCACGTCAAAGTCGGACCCAGTGAAAAATTCTGCATCGCACCCATCTCACTCGCGTAAGGCTTTCCAAAATCTATAATGATGTTGATCCCATGTGCATAAAATGTCATCAGGCTTCAGCTACACTTGGTCTTGCCCTTCACTACTTCATTTTTGGATGCAGATATTCAACTCTATTTCTGTTTGTACAAAGGTTCAATTCAACCCAGCAGGTTGTACTGCTTGCTTTGGGCTTTTACTTCCTACTTTGCAGTTTATAAAGCTGACTTTGTCGCCTTTGTCTCCTTATTGCCAAGACGTTTGACCTTCTCCCTCCTCCTGAAAATATGTCTATTTTTAAATTGTTCTTCTTTATTGTTCTGTATATGTTGGAACATTTTTGAAAATAAATAAATATTCTGTCAGTTGACATAATTTTTTCCAAATGAATTTAAAGCCTTTAACTGTTGAGAGAAGAACTTTCAGTGAGCGGATGGGCTTCAGGCACACAGAGGTGTCTTCAGAGAGAGCAGAAGGTTTTCCTGCAGGGGAAACTTTAGGAGGAGTGATGTGAAATGTGGTCTCCTCCTCAGGTTGCCATGTTTTAATAACTCAGTATAACACCCTGTAAACTTTGTGCTAGAAAGTGAATTTCTGCCTCCCGCGTTCATTTAGACCCTGATGGGACCAATATTCAGGCACGGATCCGTGCAGCTGAGCCGGTCCATTTTTCCTCTTCTGTTATCCAAAGCAATTTAAAGCAGACACCATCTTACTGCATTTGGATTGATGACTCTAAAAGAAGCATGACTGTCTGAGTTTTTATCCTGCAGAGAACAATAATGTGAGGCTGGAGCTTCACACCCAGCTCACTCTGAAATGGGCTCCTTCTGGTGCCGACTGGCTGCACAAACCAGCTGACACTTCTCCCCATCCTTAGTCAGTTTAAATCACATCAGCGTTCCCTGCCAGCCAGGAGAAATTACCTGAACTTTGTTCCACTGGCTTTTATTCTTCAGGGTTCTGCTGGAAAACATGTTTTACAGCTGCTGGAGCGTGGCCGCTGTCACTTCTCCTGAAAAGATTCAGTTTAGCAGTGGTAATGTGTGTTGAAGCACAACACAGCTTTCATCGGTCAGCTGGAATAAACTCCCAGATGATGCCGTCAGACTGTAGATTACAGAAGGAACGCTGATCCTGCTCTCCTGCTGGAAACCCAAAGATGGAATCTGTCAGGTTTCCAGCATGGAGGGCAGATGGGCTCAACACTCATCAGCTGCTGCAAGCGTTACAATGTGAAAGTGAGTTTAGATTCCCATGAATCTGGGATTTTCATCAACAGAAGATGGAGGATAAGATGCCGCCTCAGCAGCTTCCGGTAGCTGGGATCTGAAGCTCGGTGATGTTTTTCCACCTGAACCATGAAGGGAACAGACTTGCAGGTGACCCGCCTGGTTGGAGCTCATTGGCCGGAGCAGGGCGAGCTTTCACCTTGTGCTCCCTGGCCTTTCCCACATTCTGCCCTGGATCGTCCCTCAGTGACGCTGCCTGGTTGCTCGTGTCATAGGCAGATGATTCCAAGTCATCTGCTTAGCTCTAGTGCTCGAGGTCTTCTCTCAACATTCAGCATTTATTTACTGGGTTCCTCTTGGCCCAGCCCTCCACATCTCCTCTGTATTTTAGTAAACCCGTTGAGTTTTTATCGCTGTCTGCTCGCCACAAACCGTGACGGGAACCGTGCAACACTTAGTGACTCTACCTTCTTCTCTCCACTTGTCTTTTAAAACCATTCTGCCTGCTTCAAGCTGGTTCGCCTCTGATGGCTATGGCAGATTTTTAATATCTGGTTCATTTGCAGAATGATGCCTTTTGCTCCAGATTTTCTGATCTGCTCAAATATTTTTCCCTTAGGCCTAATTTATGAGTCTTCTGATTTTGTCCTTCGGAGTAATAAGTCAGCATCTCTTATCTTTACTGTGATCTCTGTCTCTGCAGTTCAACAGAAAAGCTGCTGTTTCCTTGTGCCTTCTATCTTTCACATGACTGATATGAATGTTTAAATCCTGCATTAGAAGAAAGCGGTTAGAATCACTGCCGACAACAAAGAGCAGTTTAGGAAACTCATCAATAAACTCTGGGTTCTCATCTGGAGGCCTCGAGATGGTTAGACATATTCCACTATCTAAAGATCAAGGGTCTAATTTCTAAAGCTTCTGTACAGGCAAAGGTTGTGATCTATAAAGGAAAACCTTGAGGGGAAATTTGCAGTCCTCATAGCAGCTCTGACCCAGACGCTCATTTTGGAGCGGAGGGAAACTGGCGCCACAGATGGCGAAGTGGTGAATTGCAGCCAGACGGCATCATGATTCCTCTCAGATGTTTGATTTCACTCCATATCAGACTTTGCTTTCTCTTTCCTCCCCAAACCTTTCCTGCTTGTGCTCTCTTGTCTGTATGCCGCTTAACCTTCTCAAAGCCTTTTTCTGCCAATCATCCGAATTGAAAACCATGGATCTGGTCAGCTAGTTGCTCAACGTAATGGATTTCAATTTTCTCAACAAGAAGACCAGGCGTGGGGGAGCTAAGCTGTCCTGAGGGGACACATGCAGCCGGATACACACTGGATTCCTGGGAATGTGGAAGATGATCATTCTGTCCATCGAGGACATGGAAGACACGTACATAATTGGATTAATGATAACAGGATTTCTGCTTATTGGAGCTGGCGGTTACCTGGTACATTGGCAAATTCGGAGGTTCTAGGCAGCTGTTCTGGTATTGGTAAGGCTGCCAGGTGTGTGTGAAGGTTTAAATTGAGCTCTGATCACCCAGACTCAAATGCTTTGTGAGCAAAATTGCAAGTTGGATGTGGTCCTTGGACAGCATCACATGGTCTCAATGCTGAAATGGAAAGACCTCTGGGAAGTTCTTTCTCGTTTTCCAACAAATTAGGAGCGCCATGAAGAGGACCAGCAAAGACTTGAATGCTGATGGAAATTTCAAAGTCAGCCTGAGACAAAACAGTCTCCTTGTTATTGAATTGGGCTGCCCGATGCCGGCCTTGGAGGCTGGTTTATTTCAAACTCTACTGAATGTTATGCAAACAAGACGCTCTGTCTCTTAAACGTAATTTCCTCCACGTGGGACAATAGAGCAATTCAATTTAATCATAAATCAACTTTAACGTGTTATTCATGCTGACGCGGGTGACACAACTACACATGAGGACTATGGGAGAGTAAAGATGCGTTGACATCGAACGCCAACAAGACATTTGGAGTAAGTGATTTATATGCTATGCCTACGTAACATCGCTTTCAGAAGCAGATTAACGGTCGGCGATGCCAACAACACGTGTAGAGCAATCTGAACGGCACAAATTGGGCAAATAGAGCAAAGCAAAACTGGGAATAGAGAGAAGTGAAATTTCAATCAAATTCAACAATCTGAACTTTTCTATCAATTTGAGTCGTGTTAAGGGTCCTCCATTTATTTAAGCACAAAAATGTTTTTAATGTGTTATATATTTAGACAGTACAATTAGGCTGTGTTTCTATTGAGCAATGATGGATTTACAGACTGAAATTATAATCCATGTCCTCCGCAGTGAGTTGAACAGACAGGAGGAACCAGCAAGCAGATGGACGCTCCTCCTATTTGATGACGCAGTGAAGCAAGCTGGGGGGGGGGGGGGGGAGGGCTGCGTCGTCAGCACGGATTGCTTGCAAGAGAGACGAAAATGTCAAGCGACCAACGGCAGGCAGTCCAGGTGAATTTTTCGCCTGGACCGCCTGTCGTTGGCTGCATGCGTTCGGTGTGAGGGAACGCATTTTCAGGGATCAAATATTTCCTGGCCAATGTGCCGCTTTAGACTCTAAGCTTTCTGTTACAACCTGCAGTGAACAGAGGCTAACCTTGTGAACTTTCTACTGCTGGAGGGAAAATATAATAAAAATTCAGATTACGCTGCCTTTCTACACATTGAATCCTTTATTTCTGATGCTTATGATGTCCTGAATGGAAAAAAACAAGTTCTGAGTGCTGCAAGGGGTTGATTACTTTTAGATTCCATCCATCTTCTATACCGGCTTAAGCAGGGTTAAGCAGGATAGGTCGCCGGTCCCTTATAGCTTCCAGAGTCAGGACCCACGTTGTATCGACTCAGGACCTTTGCTAGGATTTGTTCAGCAAGCTGATGCATTCTAAACAAGGACATCACTGTAAAATATGTTTTAAAAGATCCACAAATGCAGGAACATCCAGAGATAGTCCCCATGTCCTCCTGAGGAGCTGTGATGTTTCCAGGTCTGGGTCATTAATGCAGGATCTCAGCCTGAGCCGGAGACAAGGTGAACATTAATGTGTCTGAAGTCAAAGTAAGATTTTCTGTTGGAGGACACAGGCGGAGCCTTTGTCTCCTAATGAATTGCTTTGAGTCAGTTTTAGAGCAAATTATCCCACCCTCTCCACCTAATTTTCCAATTTGCTGTGTCATTTAGACCTAATCGAGGACCGCAGTGGGCTGTATTACTTTCACAAATAGGGTGATATAGTTTATTGAAGGTCTGCTTTATACAAAGCGGCTGTAAAGCAAACATCAATTGGAGAGCGCCCAGAAGACAGAGATGTGCTGCAGGCGGGGAGCTGAGCAAACAGCCTCTAATTATTCCTCCAAGGCAACCCAGGCCGCTGCTGCAGCTCTGGTTTCATGGTGACTTCTCTCTGATGCAGCTAATGAATGAGCTGCGGCGCCGCTTCATTTCATCACTTCCTGCTTCTGCATGGAGGCGCATCCCAGCAGGCGCTTCACACTACACTATGGCCGGTCGATAATTCAATAACAATATATATCGATGGATAGACGTATATCAATGATAGGGGAAAAAAAGATAAATAAAAAGCTCAATAGTTTTCCCTCTTTCTGTTTTCTAACCTATTATGTAGGTTAATATTACAGTCATTACAACCAATCACAACGCAGATTCAGGAACTAAGCTCCGCCCCTTCCAAGAGTTCAGAGAGCACCCTTTCGTCTTTCTTTTTTTTTTCTTTCTTTTTTATAAAAGCTTTTTAAAAAACTTGTTTTGTTTAAAAGTTGGTTAAATAAAGTTTGAGTTTAATATTTGTGTGTTCTGTTCTAATATTAGGTTGCAACGCAACAGCATAAAATGATCAGGGCTGCACTTAAAATATGTTTTTTGAATTTGTTGATAATTATCGATATCAATCAATATAATTTCTATTTTATCAAGATGCTTTTTTTTCTATATCGTCCAGCCCTGTCCTAAACCAGGACAAGTCCAGGGAGCTTTGCAGACCACCAGGGATGGGTCCAGAGAAGGAGGGGAGAGGTTAAACCTTACCTGAGGGTCCACACCTGGCGATCAGCTGACAGACGCGCTGCTCCGAGCGGAACCACACCATATATGGTCACCTGCTGCCACCTGCTGCTGACAGAGCGGAACTGCAGGAGGAACTGAACTGGACCTTCACTTTCATCTGCGGTGCTTAAACACATCAGACAAGATCTTGTGTCTAAATGTAATATTTATGGCTGAGTATCAAGAAAACATTTATTTATTTCAGTGATTTGGCTCAAAAAGTTAAAGTTATACCGACCCATTTCACAAGCGTTCATCATCACTATGAAAATGTCATGATTAGGGTTTGGGTTTTGATGTTGTTTATGTTAATTCACCTGGCCTGCTCAGATCATTTATCTATATCCAGCCTTTAATCAGTCAACTCAGTTTACCTGCCAGCTCACCTCTTAGTCACGCCCCTTCTCCAGTCATCATCCAATCAGCTTCAGTTTTCTTCCAGTCACTTCCCTTCCCCTGATTAGCTCCACCCATTCCAGTAATTAGTTTCACTCCATTCACCTGCTCACTCCCCTACTTATACCTGCCTCTGCCCCCTGCAATGTTTTGGTGAGTCTTATCCAGCGTTCTTTTCTAATAGCCCCTCTGAATATTGACCCTATCTGCCTTTTTGACTTCTGAGCCAGCCTAATCCCTGAGCCGGTTTTTCCTGCCCTGTCTGACTGCTTACTCGTTTTGCCGACCTGATTTCTGCCTTTGGATTATCTGAGCTTGCCTGATCCCTGTCTGTGTTCCTGCCTGTATTGGATTGCCATTTTGTGTATCCACCCTGGACTGTTTTTTGACCACCGAGCCTGCTTCTCCCTGTCTGTTCTATTTTTGAGCTTTATTAAAGCCTTTAAATTTACCTCACTTGTTTGGTTTGTATACTGGGTCTCTCTTTCTCTGATTCATAACAGAAAACTGGCTGAACCGGACCGGTGCCACCTGGACCTCTGACTCCTCCCACCAGGAGAAGAAGCCAAAGAAGCTGGTTGTCCACACAGTGCTGCATCCAGGCATGTTCATGGAAAATTAAGTGGAAGGAAGAAACGTGGAACTGAAAGCTGCACAAGAAACTGAGGCTGAAGAGGATTGAGGGAGAGGAACCAGGAGTGGACTCTGGCTGGAGTCAGAACCTGAGGATCAACCATAGAGAGACAAGTCCAGGACATGGGCTACATCTCTGAACCAGAGACAATGCCAGAAGTTGTTTTTTTACCTGCGCCAAGCAGAAGAAGAACTGGACTGTGGCTCAGTGGTCTAAAGTCCTCCTTTCTGATGAGAGTAAAGTTTGGGGTGCCACATTATCTGCTGGTGTTGGTCCACTGATCAGGTCCAAAGTCCAAGACTCCTTATGCTGCCAAGCTTTAGGGACATACTGGTTTCATTTTCCACCAGGACTTGGTACCAAGCCACACTGCCAAAGGTACCAGAAAGTGACCTGACAGGTACTGTCCTGTTAATACCAGCTGGCTCTGATATCAGGACAACAGGGGAACGAGGTCTCGGAGCTCCAGCGTCTCCAACAGCAAACTCTGAAAACGAGACAACTTCTCTTCAACTATAAGAATTTATTTTAACTTCAAGTCAAACACATTTCAACAACGCTTCTTTACTAGGCAAGTGAAACTTAACTAAAGATGCTAAGCAAAAAGACGACTAAAGCAACTCTGTCCACACAAAAGGCAGCTGGTCCTCTGGTGACCAGAACCACCTGGAGCTAAACCCGCTGAAGAGGAGATGACGATAGACTTCAGGAGAAACCCCCCCCCCTCACAATCCTCACCAACACTGAGTCGACATGTGGATCCCTCCCGGTTCCTAGGAACCACCCTCTCTAGAGACCTGAGATGGTCCTCATAATCCATCAGAAGGTCCAGCAGACCCTGTACCTCCAGCAGCTACTTCAGAGGTCCAACCTTCCTCAGGAGCTGCTGCTCATCTCCTCCTCTGCCAGTATTCAGTCTGTCCTGTGTGTGGTTCAGCTCAGCTGCTAAAGCCGACAGGTCCCATCAGGACCCCCCCCCCCCCCCCCCCCACCATTCCTGACCCTTACAGGTCCAGGACCGGCGCCGATGTCGACTCAGACTTTGGTGTTTCACAAACCAAAGAGGAGGCTAACGCATTATTTTTGATCAAATTAAAAATTTTAAGGGATGATTTACTAAATTACAAACCAATAACCTTTTGGACATTTGACTCTTAATATTGTAAATTGAGTTGTGAACTGTTATAATTGTGAAGAGAAACTATATTTAGCTTTATAACTTCCTTTAAGTTTCACCAAATACTGTTTATCAGCATTAATATTAATGTTTATACGTACACTAGTGGTGCATCTGTGGAGGAATGAATGAACAAATGCTGTATTAAAGCAACGCTAGCAACTGTAATGGTTGCTGGGAGGAAGCTATTGGTGATAGCAGCTAACGGAGCTCATTCTAAGACTATTTGGTCACATTTTAGTGGAATAAGAGGGTCAGAAGACAGAATCATCAGCGTACTGTTAGTGTTTAAATAAAACTCAGTATTTCCTTCTCCAGTCCCACAGAGGGGAAATGTGTCTCAGCGTTAAAGCCGTCCTTCAGGGAGCAGCGTGCTGCCACACTGAGCGGAGACCACCCAGCCCCATAACCACTAGACCACCACTCTCAATCTCATTTAAACCCCCATTGAAATACGACTGGGCTGCTCTCGTTTGAGGTGTGGCTGTCTGCTTAGTAGAAAACAGACTTAAGTTTGGATCCAAGCTTGAAAAAGTCAGTCCGCTGACTTCCAGGTAGAACGGATGCTTTGTAAGGACCGGGGGGCTCTCCTCCCCCAGGAACTGCCCTAAAAGGGTTAGTCACCGATGAAAACACAGGGCTCTGCATGTTCATCTCATGGCTGTGAGACATAACGCATTGATCCGGACAGAAGTTTCAGGGCCGAGGCTTCAGCTGCTGGAAAAACATCCATTTAGGAAAAGCAAACCGTCCAGCTCTAGAACAGCTTTAATGCTTCAAACCAGGTGTTTTAGTTTGCAGCTATGTTCAGCACTTTGTTTCAGCCGCTGGCTCTTTTTATGTGCTTTATAAATAAAATGGTAAAAAAAGGACAGGTGCGTCTGTTCTGGTTCCATCCCAGTTCTCCACAGCGGACGGGACTTGTTCTCTTGGAATCAGTCTTTGTCAAAGACTCCTGGATGGGTGTCGAAACACTTTCAGAATGAACTGAGCGAAAGTCCGGTTGCCTCCTAAATAATAACATTAATAACAATAATCCTCCAACATATGCGTTCAGAGTCGCAGACCAACACTGAATATGTGCATCCCTTCCTGGAGCAGTTCAGCCCGTTGGAGCTGGACTTCCTGGTGGCTGCAGGTGGAACCAGAACAGGGTAAGCAGACCTTTAAACCTGCCGCAGAAACTCAGAACTGAGATTAATCCACCTTCCTTAACAGTTTCAGGAGGACGGTGTGTTCCTCTGCCTCTTCTTATCTCCCCAGGGAGCTACAGGGACAACTGGAGCATTCAGCTGATGAGGAGAGATGAAGAACAAGCTCTACCTCTGGAAGCTTTGGCTGGTCTGGGTCTGCAGAGAGAAACAAAAGAATGTCAGAGAGCTGTCCAGAACCACAGACCCACACCAAGGATCCGCGTCGGTGAGGACTTACTGCAGAGCTGCAATCACACCTTCTGCCTCCCAGCTCTGGGCAGGTCCATCAGAGCCATGTTGTAGCTGTTGGCTGGTCTGTGTCCTTCCTTCATCTGCACTGCTCTGCGCTGCACAGACACAGAGAGGAGGTCTAACGATATGAACGCTGACATGTAGGCACGTCTGAGCAGGAACACCTGATGCAGAGAAGCACAGACAGAATGGAGGAAACCTGGGCGGACCCTCTGAAGGACCTAAGGAGGTCAGTCCAGCCTGAGACCCCTAACGCAAAGCTCTATAAATTCCTTGATTGTCACGTGATGGGGAAATCTGGGCATGAGTTACACACAATTTATAGAAATGGAAAAACAAGCTAATCTCATCTGAATTAGTTCCAGAGCAACAAAGGATGAGCTGCATCAGAAAGGCCTATATCGTTCTGAATATCTCATCTTTTTTATAAGTAAGTCGTATTATCAACAATTTTGGCAACACGTTGGTATTTATTTCTACTCTTCTTCTTCTCTCTTTTTATTGGGGTGGCAAACAACTTATAGGTGCATTACCGCCACCTTCCAGATTGGAGTATGGATCAGATGTTACCTCTTATAATCTCCCCATAATGCCCGTTCTTCTTAGAAAACTAAAAATACTGCTAAAAACTACATCCCCAGATGATCTCTGAAACAATTCCCTAATATCTAATTTATTTTTATTCCTACTTAAATCTCTAAGTAACACCTCTCTTTCCTGAACATATTTGTTACATTCTAAGAAAATATTTTGTACTGTTTCTAATTTTCCACAATAGGTACAACAACCTGTATTATGTTTATTAATTATTTTAAGTACTATTTAATCCTGTATGTACAAATCTTATTCTAGATATTAATTCAATTTGTTTATATAGCGCCAATTCATGAAACATGTCATCTCGAGGCTCTTTACAAAGTCAAAATCAATCAGATTATATAGATTGGTCAAAAATGTCCTATATAAGGGAACCAGGTGATTGCATCAAGTCTCTCCAAGCAGCATTCACTCCTGGAGAAGCGTAGAGCTAC